>NC_066550.1:11046225-11053725 GCF_024679095.1 Eriocheir sinensis | reverse complement strand
CTTCGTATTTTCTCTTTCTTTCTTTCTTCTCATGATTTTTCTTCTTCCTCTTCTCTTCTTATTTTCTCTTATCTCGTTCTTATCAATAGTATTCTCTTTCCTCATCCATTCATCATATTTTCTCTTCTTCTTCTATTTTCTTCTTCTCTTTCTCTGTATGAAATTCCAGCTCCTCCATTTATTGTTTTTCTTTCCAGCTCCTTCATTCTTTTCTTTACTCGCCATATTTTACTTATCTTTATTTGTTTATCTATTTGTTTACATTCTTATTTATTTGTTTATTTGCTTAACGTTCCCTCTTGCTTTTCGTCTTTGTAATATATGATTGTTTTTTTTCTTCTTTGTTTGTTTGTTTATGTCTGTGAAGGTTTCTCTCTCTCTCTCTCTCTCTCTCTCTCTCTCTCTCTCTCTCTCTCTCTCTCTCTCTCTGATGACGTTGGCGATTAAGGGATGATATAATTATGATGATGATGAGGAGTTGAAGGAGATAAGAGGGATTTGAAAGGTAGAGAAAGGATGGGAAAGTTTTTTTTTTTGAGGGAAAATTTAGATGAAAATATGGTTCTTTTTTTCTTATTTTTCTTGTATTTCTCATTTTTTCCTCTTTTTTTCTTTTCATCTTGTTTCTTATTCTTTCTTCCTTTCCTTTTTTTTCTTGATTTATTTTTCTTCTAAACGTTTTACTTTTTCTTTTCTTCCTTCCTTCTTTTTTTTCTATTTTTTATTCTTTTATCTAAACGGTTTTCTTCCTTCCTTTCTTCCCTATATTATTTTCTTTCTTCTTTCACTTTTTTCTGAATTTTCTCTTCCACAGTTTCCTTCTCTTTCCTAGTTCTTTTTTCTTCCTTTTTTCCTTTCTTTCTCTCTTCATTTATTCTTTCTGTCTCTCTTCATTTCTTCTTTCTATCTCCTCCTTCCTTTCTTCCTGTACCTCTCTTTCAGTCTTTCCTTCTCCTTACTCTATTATTTTTTCCTTCTCTCCTTTCGTCTTTCCTTTCTTCCTTCATTTATTCCTCCCTTTACCTCTCATTCCCTTCTTCCTTTCACTCTTCCCCTCCATCTTTTCCCTCAGCTTTCTCTTACTTTTCTTCATCCCTCTCCTCATCTTCCCCGGGCCGGCAGGTGATAAATTAATCTCACCTGCTCCTAATGACTCTCCCAATAGCCAGGTGAACACAGGTAAATTTACAAGCCCTCACACTGTCACAGGCAAGAAGGATTTATATTTTATTTCTATTTTATTTTTATTTCTCTTTCCTCTTTACGCATATCATTCTCCTCCTCCTCCTCTTCTTCTTCCTCTTGATACTCCTTCTTTTTCTTCTTCTTCTTCTTCTTCTTCTTCTTCTTCCTCCTGTTCCTCCATTTCTTCTTTTTCTGGTTCTTGTTCTTGTTCTTCTCATTCTTCCTTTCTCCTTTTTTTTCCCTTCTTTTTTCCTTCATTCTCCTTCTCCTCCTACTACTTTTACTCCTTCCTTCCCTTTCTCCTCCTTTCTTTCTTTCTTGTTTCTTCTTTTCTTCTTTCTCCTTTTTTTTTCATCCTTCTTGTCTCTCGTCATTCCCCTTCTTCTTCTTCTTCCGTCCTTCATTTTTTTCATCTACTTCCTTCCTCGATTTCTTGTTCTTATTCATTTTTTGTGTTGTTATCTTCTTCTATCTCAAATTCCTCTTCCTTCTTCTTCTTCTCCCTCTTCCTGTTTTTATATCTTCCTCCTCTTCCTATTTTAATTGTCTCTTTCTCTTTTGCTTCGTTCGTTAATTCTTTTTCTTCCTTTTCCTCTTCTCTTTCTTCATATTTCGCTTCTTAATCTTATCTCTCTTCCTATCTTCTTTCCATATTTCTTTCTCCTTCCATTCCTTCTTTTCCCTTCTCCTCTCTCCTTTCCTTCCTCTCTGTCTACCTCTCTCCTCCCCTATCCCTCATCCTCTTTCCTCCTCCCCCCTCACAACTCTCCCCTCCCCTTCCTCCTCCTCCTTTCTCTTCCCCCCCTTCCACACTTGAGCAAATCTTTACCTGGGCAAGAAATGATTAATGGCAACAGGTAAATTCGCTCCCTCTCGATTAATTTGTCTCGAACTGAAGGTGAAAAAAATAATTAAAGTCGTGAAAGAGTGTATCGGTATTATTATTATTATTATTATTATTATTATTATTATTATTATTATTATTATCATTACTATTATTATGATGAAGAGGAAGAGGAGAAGGAAGAAGAAGACGAAGAAGAAAGAAAAAGAGGAAGAAAGGAGAAAGAAAAAAAAAAGAAAAAGAAAATGAAGAACAAAAAGAAGAAAAAGATGAAATAGAAGAAAGAAAGGAAGGAGAGAATGAAAGAAGAGAGGTAGAAGAAGAAGAGAAAAATGAGAAAGATGGTAATAAATATAGATAAAGGCAAAGGAAGAGGAAAAGGAGTAGAAGAGAATGAGGAAAAAGAGGACACGGAACTACAATTTATGATAAAGAATAAGAGGAAAAAGAAAATAAGAAGTATGTTGAACTATATTATCATTACTATTATTATTATTATTATTATTATTATTATTATTATTATTATTATTATTATTGGAGAGGGAAAGTGATTTATAAGAGGTGAAATAGCGAAGGTAAGTGAGCATTATATTCAGTTAGGTAGATAGATATACATAAATAGATAAACTTAATTTAAAAAGTAGATAGATAAAATGATTGGTAAATAAGAGTTGAAGAAATAGACAAATAAGAAGAGAAATAAAGAAATATAAACAAAAAACAAAAAACAAAAACAAGGATGAATAGAAGTTAAAGTAGGCAATAAAAGAGAAAGAATAAAATTGAGGAAAATAATGAAATCGGGAAAAGTAGAGAAAAAAGAAAGACATCAGAAAATGAAAATCGGAAGAAAATAGGAAGGAAGGAGAAAGAAAATCAGAAAAAATAGAGGAGAAAAAAAGGGGAAGGAAGGAGGAAGAATAGAGTTAGCAAGAAAACTTACTTCCCTCCTCCTCCTCCCCTTCCTCGTCCTCCTCCTCCTTCCATTCCTCGTCCTCCTCCTCCTTCCTACCTCTCGTCACGACCTCCATCATTACAGGTAGCTAATTAGTCACGTGATCATCTCTCTCTCTCTCTCTCTCTCTCTCTCTCTCTCTCTCTCTCTCTCTCTCTCTGATTATATGGCAAAATGGACCATAATTTAATAACTTTACTCTCCCTTTTAGTTCCCAGGAGGAGGAGGAGGAGGAGGAGGAGGAGGAGGAGGAAACATGGACGAGCAGGCAGCAGAGAGCTTATTGGCTCATTGCGAGGCTGCCTGCGTTCAGTGATTTAATCAACCCGTCAGCCACAGGAGTGGCTTGCGGGAAGAATTGAAGCACTACTGAACGTACTCGTGGATACGTTTAGTTCACTCCCGACGCAGCAAAGTGACGGTCAATGCGATTTTTAAAGGCGTTGATTGTTTCCGCCCTCTTCTCTTTCTTCATATTTCGCTTCTTAATCTTATCTCTCTTCCTATCTTCTTTCCATATTTCTTTCTCCTTCCATTCCTTCTTTTCCCTTCTCCTCTCTCCTTTCCTCCCCTACTCTCTCCAACTCTACCGCTCTCCTCCCCTCCTATCCCCTACCATCCTCTTTCCTACTTTCCTCCCCTCTTTTCCCCTCCACAACTCTCCCCTCCCCTTCCTCCTCCTCCTTTCTCTTCCCCCCCTTCCACACTTGAGCAAATCTTTACCTGGGCAAGAAATGATTAATGGCAACAGGTAAATTCGCTCCCTCTCGATTAATTTGTCTCGAACTGAAGGTGAAAAAAATAATTAGAGTCGTGATAGAGAATATCGGTATTATTATTATTATTATTATTATTATTATTATTATTATTATTATTATCATTACTATTATTATGATGAAGAGGAAGAGGAGAAGGAAGAAGAAGACGAAGAAGAAAGAAAAAGAGGAAGAGAAAGGAGAAGAAAAAAAAGGAAAAGACGAAAAAGAAAATGAAGAACAAAAAGAAGAAAAAGATGAAATAGAAGAAAGAAAGGAAGGAGAGAATGAAAGAAGAGAGGTAGAAGAAGAAGAGAAAAATGAGAAAGATGGTAATAAATAAAGATAAAAGCAAAGGAAGAGGAAAAGGAGTAGAAGAGAATGAGGAAAAAGAGGACACGGAACTACAATTTATGATAAAGAATAAGAGGAAAAAGAAAATAAGAAGTATGTTGAACTATATTATCATTACTATTATTATTATTATTATCATTATTATTATTATTATTATTATTATTATTATTATTATTATTATTATTGGAGAGGGAAAGTGATTTATAAGAGGTGAAATAGCGAAGGTAAGTGAACATTATATTCAGTTAGGTAGATAGATATACATAAATAGATAAACTTAATTGAAAAAGTAGATAGATAAAATGAATGGGAAATAAAGTTGGAGAAATAGACAAATAAGAAGAGAAATAAAGAAATATAAACAAAAAACAAAAAACAAAAACAAGGATGAATAGAAGTGAAAGTAGGCAATAAAAGAGAAAGAATAAAATTGAGGAAAATAATGAAATCGGGAAAAGTAGAGAAAAAAGAAAGACATCAGAAAATGAAAATCGGAAAATAGGAAGGAAGGAGAAAGAAAATCAGAAAAAATGGAGGAGAAAAAAAGGGGAAGGAAGGAGGAAGAATAGAGATAGCAAGAAAACTTACTTCCCTCCTCCTCCTCCCCTTCCTCGTCCTCCTCCTCCTTCCTACCTCTCGTCACGACCTCCATCATTACAGGTAGCTAATTAGTCACGTGATCATCTCTCTCTCTCTCTCTCTCTCTCTCTCTGATTATATGGCAAAATGGACCATAATTTAATAACTTTACTCTCCCTTTTAGTTCCCAGGAGGAGGAGGAGGAGGAGGAGGAGGAGGAGGAGGAGGAAACATGGACGAGCAGGCAGCAGAGAGCTTATTGGCTCATTGCGAGGCTGCCTGCGTTCAGTGATTTAATCAACCCGTCAGCCACAGGAGTGGCTTGCGGGAAGAATTGAAGCACTACTGAACGTACTCGTGGATACGTTTAGTTCACTCCCGACGCAGCAAAGTGACGGTCAATGCGATTTTTAAAGGCGTTGATTGTTTCCGCACTAACCACTCCTGCAGGAAGGCTGTTCCAGTGGCGGACGACTCTGTTCGAAAAATAACTCCTGCCGATATCCGTAAAGCATCGCTTGGCTTGAATTGTTTTTCCGTTGTTTCTTGTCCTCAGGTTAGTTTGTAGCGCGAAGAGTTTGCAGTGATCAACATTGCTGAGCTTGTTCAGGTACTTAAAGACTTGTATCATGTCTCCCCGCAGTCGTCTCTTTTCCAACGTAAAGCGGTTGAGTCGCTTGAGTCGCTCTTCGTAAGGTTGCGTCCTCAATGATGGTATCATTTTCGTAGCGCGGCGCTGTACTCTCTCGAGTAGTTCAATGTCTTTCTTTTAATTAGGAGACCAGAATTGCACGGCGTATTCCAGGTGGGGCCTTACCAGCGAATTGTACATGGATAACATAACTCCCGGCGTCTTGTATTCAAAGTTCCTTGCTATGAACCCAAGCATTGTATTGGCTTTCTTACAGGCGGACTTGCAGTGTTTTGTGTGTTTCAGGTCACTGCTGATGGTGACCCCGAAGTCTCTCTCCTCTTGCACTACCTGTAGTGGTTCACTACCCATGTGGTATGTGTGGTTGCTGTTTCTGTACCTGATGTGCATTACTTTACATTTGGTAGTGTTGAAGAACATCTGCCACTTTTCTGACCACCGAGTGATCTGGTCCAGGTCTCTCTGGATAATTTCGCAGTCTGCCGTCGTGAGGGCCTTCCCGCCCACCTTTGTGTCGTCGGCAAATTTAGAAAGAGTGGATTTTAATCCTAGTTCTAGGTCATAGATATATATAATGAAGAGTATGGGTCCCAGCACTGACCCCTGTGGCACTCCACTTGCTACCGGGAGCCACTCGGAGGCCTGTCCGTTGAGTAGAACACGTTTCCTTCAACCAGTGCGCCAGCCTTTGATCCACGCTGTCAGATTGTTTCCCAGTCCCGCCGATTTCCGTTTCTTGAGAAGTCGTTCGTGTGGTACCTTGTCAAGGCCTTTTGGTACCAATAGTCAGCTTGTTATGTCGGCTAGTTTCCAGCTTTGTAAACGGAGTCGTATTTTTCTGTCTTTTTTTTTTTCATTGCAGGAAGCGTGTTCTTGCTGTAACATAAGACACCGCCTCCTTTTTTGTGGAGTCTCTTCTTGTGGAAACTTTCGTATCCCGGAACTGAAAATTCAGTCATTAAGTGGTCAGAGGTGGCCCATGTCTCGCTAACTGCTGTTATGTCTGGCGTCTCCACGTCAATGTAGGCAAGTAGCTCATCCCGTCTGGGTATGAGACTTCGCGGACTGGTGTACAGGACAGAGATGTCTTTCTTCTTTCTTGGCTTCGGGTTTCTGCGTGTGTTTTCTGTCGGGGCCTTGGTGTGTGCTGGGCTGTCGCTGCTATTTGGTTAATTTCGTTGCGTCGGCACCCCCCACGCGCTTGAAGTTTTTTAATACGAAAGTACCTCATCGTTCAGCAACCTACCAAGCCGTGTTTAGCCAATCTCATTAAGATGAAGACCGTCAGGACGGAAATGGTCGGGATTATCATAGAAATGATCCCACGCGTTTGTGAACGTAATTTCCTCATCCTGACAAAGGTATTTCATTCTGTTGTTGATGCTTGACGCTTTTCTATGGAATCCTGTGAAGGGTTGGTTCTCGGCAGAATCCCGGAGACAATGATGCGACGTGACTTTTACTTGTAGCGGCGAACCACTCGTCAGTAATTAGCTAAAATTTCATTCGTTTGTGTCGAAGGAACATCGTTCATTCTTGCGTGCAAAACAAAGTGTCTTGTTCAGTTTGGTCTGGGACGATGTCCGCAGCTTCTTCTATATCAAATAATCTTGCACCAGGGGAGGAGGAGGAGGAGAAGGAGCAGGAGGAGGAGGAGGAGGAGGAGGAGGAGGAGGAGCAGGAGGAGGAGGAGGAGGAGGAGGAGGTTGAGTAATGTGGTGATGTCAGCCGCCATTGTCTTTTATGTGGTTTTGATACGTGATGTTCTCTCTCTCTCTCTCTCTCTCTCTCTCTCTCTCTCTCGGGAAAGCGTGACGAGTCGAACCAATTCAGTGAACTGATTAAACGAACCACTTGAAACTGCCAAATTATAGACCTCGTCCTCCTCCTCCTCCTCCTCCTCCTCCCCTCCCCCTCCTCGTCCTCCCCATGTTTCCTCCTTTCCTTGCGGTTTTGTCCAAGATTATTTTTTTCGTTTAATTATTTTTTTCTATTAATATTATCTTTTTATTTTAACTTAATTTAATGTTAGTTAATAACACCCACCCAAACACACACACAGGTAGTACACGCACGCACGCACAAACACACTTTCACTCCCTCCCTCTCTCTCTGTGTGCGATGCCATGAGAAGGAGGAGGACGAAGAGGAGGAGGAAGAGGAGGAGAGAAGGAAG
>NC_066550.1:11036225-11041225 GCF_024679095.1 Eriocheir sinensis | reverse complement strand
ATTATTATTATTATTACTAACTTCAATCTTCCTATTTATATTTCATCAGTCTGTCTATTTCTTCCTCTCATTATTTTTTATTTTATTTTCTTCTCCTTTCTACACCTTTTCCCTCCTTCCTCCCACTTATTCATCCTTTTCCTCCTCCCCTCCCCCTCCTCCTCCTCCTCCTCCTTTCTCCTCTTCCCTCCCAACTTGCCTATAATTCCTTCTCTCCTTCCTTCTCCTTTCTTTCCTCCTTTTTCTTTCATTGTGTCTCTGTTCCTCTCATCATTTCTTTTCTTTTCTTTTCTTTCCTTCCTCTGTTCACATCTTCCTCCTCCTCTTCTCCTTCTCCCTCCCACCTATTCATCCTTCTCTTTTCCTCCTCCTCCTCCTTCTCCTTTCTCGTCTTCCCTTCCTTCCTGCCCTTCCCTTCTTTACTCCTTCCTTCTCCTTTCTCCTCTTCTCCTCCTTTCCTTTTTCCTTCCCATCTTTCTTATTATTCCTTCTTTTCTAATTCCCTTTTCTACCTTTCCTCTTTTTTCCTTCCTTTCCTCCTTCAATTATGCTCTTTTTTCTCCTTTTCCTCTATTCCATTTTCCTCCCCACTCTTTCTTCCTATTTTCCCCACTTTGTATCATCTTCCTCCTCCTCCTCCTCCTCCTCCTCTTGACCTTCCCTTCCTCTCCCTCTTTTTAATCCTGAGACTTGATTCCTTATCGCCCTGAAATATAGAGAATCGAAACCCTTATCAGAGAGGCTTAGATTCCTTATACTCATGATTCCCTTATTTTTTTAACTTATTCTTTTGTTTCCCGGTTCCTGTTCTTTATGGAAACGTTATCTGTGTTATCTCCTACACACACACACACACACACACACACACACACACACACACACACACACACACACACGCACGCACGCACGCACACTAATTACAGGTGAGGGTGAGGCCAGGTGAAGGACGTTAAGGGAAGAAACAGGTAAATACACTTAAAAGGAAATGATGATAAACAAGGAGGCAAAAAAAGGAGGAGGAGGAGGAGGAGGAGGAGGAGGAGAGGAAGGAAGGAAAGGAGTGGGAAAAGAACTAAAAGTGAAGGTGAAGAGAGAAAAGACTGAAGACGTTGAAAATATATATAAAAAGATGAAGGAAAAGAGGGAAAATAAGAGGAAAGGAAGGAGGAAGGAAGGAAATGAAGGAAGGGAGGGAATGGAAAAGGAAAATTAAAGGTAAGAAGGTAGGAATAATAGAAGGTGTAGAGAAGTAACAGAAAATGGAAAACAGGAGAAGACAGGAATAAGGGAGAGAAGGAAAGGAAGGAGGAAAGAAGGAAAGGAAGGAAGGGAGGGAATGGAAAAGGAAAATTGAAGGTAAGAAGATAGGAAAAATAGAAGAAGGTGTAGAGAAGTAATAGAAAATGGAAGACAGGAGAAGACAGGAATAAGGGAGAGAAGGAAAAGAAGAAAAATATAAAGAAATGAGAAAAAGATAATGAAAGGAAAAAGCAGGTATGATAATGAGAGGAAAGATGGAAAACAAGGAGGAAAGGGATGATAAAGAAATGAGAAACGAAGAAAATATTGAGAAGAAAACAAAAAAAATGGAAGAGAGGAGGAGGAGGAGGAGGGGGATAAAACGAAAGTAAAAAAGGAAGAATTTACGGAAGAAAAAAAAAGGAAGGAAGAGAGGAGGAGGAGGAGGAGGAGGATAAAACAAAAGTAAAAAGGAAGAATTTAAGGAAGAAAACAAAAAAAAAGGAAGGAGGAGGAGGAGGAGGAGGAGGAGGATAACAAAAGGGAGAATTTAGGAATAAGAAAACAAAGAAAAGAAGAAGAAAGGAAAGGAGAGGAAAACCCGCTACCATGAATGAGGAAGGACAAGTAGGAAAAAATAGGAAAATTCAGGAAAAGGAAAAGAAATTAAGAAAGAAGAAGAAGAAGAAAGGAAAGGAAGAGAAAACAGACATCAAGGATAAACTCAGAGAAAAAAATTGGGAAAGGACACCCCGGAAAGGAGGAGGAGGAGGAGGAGGAGGAGGAGGAGGAGGAGGAGATACTCTGATGACCTGCCCAAAAAAACTGGCAAGGCTTGTGACCTTTTAAGAGACCAGAGGCGGGGTCCTCCTCCTCCTCCTCCTCCTCCTCCTCCTCCTCTTCCTCGTGGCTCCCTTCCTTCCTCTTAAGAGTTTATGGATTAGCAGTTGTTATTGTTCTTCTTCATTTTAATTATTGTTTTTTTTTCTTCTTTGTTCTTTTTTTCATGTTTTCTTGTTTTTTTTCTTTCATATTCGTTTTTTTCCTTTCAATATTTATTTTTCTCATTTCTTTTCTTTTCTTTTATTTTCCAGTTTTTATTAGTTTTCTTCTTTTTCTTTCATTTTCTTGTCTATTTTTTTCCTTATTATTATTATTATCTTTTACTTTATTCCATTTCCTTCCTTCGTCTATTTATTATTATTATTATTATTATTATTATTATTATTATTATTATTATTATTATTAAGCCAATTTTAATATACTTTCACGATTTCTTCTTCTAATTTCTCTTCTCTCTCAATTTATCCTGTTTTTCTTTTCTATAATCATCCCATTTTCGTCTCCCTCTATCATTACCATCATCTTCTTCCTCCTCCTCCTCCTCCTTCTTCTTCTTCTCTCTCTCTTTTCCATCTTCCTCCTCCTCCTCCTCCTTCTCCCCCTCCTCCTCTTCCTCTTCTTTCTTCTTCTCCACTGAATATTCTCCGCTCCCTCCTTGCATCATCAGCTTCCTCCTCCTCCTCCTCCTCCTCCTCCTCTTCCTTCCTCAGGTTCTTATTCTCTTCAGCTTTCTATTGCCTCGGGGCGGGGCAGGGCCTGAAGAGGAGGAGGAGGAGGAGGAGAGGAGGAGGAGAGAAGAGGATTGTGGGAAAGAAGAGACAGAAAACATTTACATCTTCCACTCTCAAGAGGAGGAGGAGGAGGAGGAGGAGGAGGAGGAGGAGGAAAACCAGGAGAAAAAGAAGGAGGCAGAGGAGAAGACAGAGAAGGAGGAGGTGGAGGAGGAGGAGAAAGAGGAGGAGGAGGAGGAGGAGGAGGAGGAGGAGGAGGAGGCGGAAGATGACATGGAAGAGAAAGGTGGTTCATAACTAGATGAAGAAGAAGAAGCAGGAGGAGGAGGAGGAGGAGGAGGAGGGAGGAGGAGGAGGAGGAAGACAAAAAGAGGAAGAGAAAGGAGTTGAAAGGTGGAAAAGAAAACAAGAACGAAACACAAAAAAAGGAAAATGAGAAACAAAGAAGACAGAATGAAGGAAGAGAAGAAAGAAGAGAGGAAGAGAAAGAAAAAATAAGACAAGAAGGGAAGAACAGAGAATTAGGATTAGTGAGGATTAAATAATGATAAACAGAGGATTAGAAGAGAATGAAGGAAGAGGAGGAGGATGAGGAGGAGGAATAAGAAAGAGAAGAAAAAGAGAAAGAGAGAGAGGGTGAGAGGTAACATTGAAGAAGGAGAAAAAGAGATAATTGAAAAAAAAAGAGAAAAGACGAAGAAAAATAGCAAATCAGAAAGAAGGAAAATAAAATAAAAAGAGGAAGAAAAAAAGAGGAAAAGAAAGAGGGATGGAGTATTGCAAGTGGAGGAAGAATAGAAGATGGAGGGAAGAAAGGAAGGAATAGAAAATGAGATAAATGAAAAAGAGAGAAAAAGAGAGAAAACATGATTGGAAAGAGGTAAAGAAAAAGATAGGGAAAGAAGAAAAGGTATATAGATGGAAAAAAAGAAGGAGAAGAAGGGAAGAAAAGGGATAAAGGGAAGAATAAGGAAAGGAGCGATAGGAGTAGTGAGAGAAATAGATGGAGAGAAAATGATGAAGATAGAGATAAGGAAAGAGATGAAAGGGAGAAGGAAAAGAGATAAGGAGTGAAGGAAAGGAAAAATGGAAGAGAAGTAAGAAAGAAGGAAATGGAGGAAAAGAGGATAAAAGAAGAGGAAGAAAGGGAATGAAGGAAAAGAAAGAAAGGATAATGAAAATAAAGGAGGGAATGGGGAAATGAAAATAAAAGAAGAGGAAGAAAGAAAATGAAGGAAAAGAGAGAAATAAGGAAAAGGAAAGAAGAAAGGAAGAAAGGAAAATTATAGTAAAGGAGGAAATAGAGGAATGAAGAATAGGTATTTTTTATGTACATTAATTTACTTTGCATTAAAATAAAATAAAATAAAAAATAAAATAAAAAGGAAATAAAATTGGGCCCTTGATAGAGAAAAAGATTAAACTTCAATTAGTCTCCTCCTCCTCCTCCTCCTCCTCCTCCTCCTCCTCCTCCTCCTCCTCCTCCTCCTCCTCCTCCTCCTCGTCTTTCTCCTCCTCCTCCTCGTCTTTCTCCTCCTCCTCCTCGTCTTTCTCCTCCTCCTCCTCCTCGTCTTCCTCCTCCTTCTTCTCATTTTCCTTTTACTTTACGAGGTCAAAGAAAGAGAAGAAATTGGATGAGGAAAATGAGGAGGATAGGAATGAAAGGAAGAGGAAGAGGAGGAGGAGGAGGAGGAGGAGGAAGATGGTGATGGTGAAGAAGGGAGGAGTAACTACCAATATCATTACCACCACCACCACTACCACCATCATCACCACCACCACCACCACCACCACCACTACCACCACAACCACCATCATCACCATCACCACAACCACCACCACCATCATCACCACACCTTGACAAGTTCCCACGCCACACCTGAAGCTAATTAGGAGGAGGAGGAGGAGGAGAAGGAGGAAGAAGAGGAGGAGGAGGAAGAAGAGGAGGAGGAGGAAGAAAATCGTGTCAAACTAATTAGCAATGAGATGATGATGATGATGATGATGATGAAGAGGAGGAGGAGGAAGAGGAAGAAGAGGAGGAGGAGGAAGAGGAAGAAGAGGAGGAGGATTTATTTTCTCCTTATTTTTCTTTTTTTTCTTTTCTTTACACTTCATTTCTTTATTTCTCTTACTTTCTTTTTTCTTTCCTTTATGATATTTTCCTTTCTTCCTTCATTTCTTTCT
>NC_066550.1:11016225-11023725 GCF_024679095.1 Eriocheir sinensis | reverse complement strand
AAGAAGAAAAACAAAGAAAAAGACAAATCAGGAAAAAGGAAGAAAAAGAAGAAAAAAAAAACTGGATGGGCAACACTCGTAACACTTCCAAGGAGGGGGGGGAGGGGGGGGGGCAGGCAACACCACCACCACCACACAGCAACACCACAACACCAGCACAAACACACGAACACACGAAAACACAACACAACACAACACAACCTTAAAAAAAAGAAAAACTGGCACTGTTGTTTTTCTGTTTTTTTTTTTTTTCTCTCTCCGTTTCAAGTCACGAAGCAAGGGAGAACTGGGCACTGAGGGGGGCGGGGGGTAGGGGGGTGGGGGGTAGGGGGGTGAGGGTACGGGCGGGGCACTCGTAAGGGGGGGTGAGGGGTCAGGGGGGGGTGGTGTATGTGTGTGTGTGTGCGTGTGTGTGTGAGAGACGCACGTGCGGTGAAGTGCACGCCGCGGCTGTGTTTGCGGGTGTGGCTCTCGGGTGGTGCTACTTGGCTCTCTCTCTCTCTCTCTCTCTCACCCGACTGGCACCGTGATACAGCTCCAGGCACTCACTCACGACCCCGCCCTCACCACCACCGTCATCACCACTCAACTCCACTCACCACCACCACGATCACAGGTGTTGGCGCCATTATCTTCACCATTTACTTTTACCTTTTCACCTTCTTCAACACCACTGGCACCTCCACCACCACCACCACCACCAGCAGCAGAAACACCTTCTTCAAAATTTTCAACACCTCCAACACCTTTTTAATCAACTCCCATCATTTTCTCTCTTTCATCACCACCTCCACCACCTTCTTCACCTCCATCATCACCACCACCATCACCAACACCTTCTTCATCACCATTTTCAACACCTTTTCTATTAACTCCCCCATTTTCTCTCTTTCATCACCACCTCCACCACGTTCTTCACCTCCATCATCACCACCACCACCACCACCAGCAACACCTTCTTCATCACCATTTTCAACACCTACAACACCATTTCTATCAACTCCCATCATCTTCTCTTTCAGTTTCATCACCACCTCCATCATCACCACCACCACCACCACTAGAACCTTCTTCAACACCATTTCGAACAACATCAATTCCAAGAACTTTACCATCAACTCCATCATCATTTCTTTCACTGTCATCACCACCTCCAGTTCTGCATCATCACCACCATCACCACTACTATGTTCATCACCAGTATAGTACTTTCATCACCTCTTTCATATTAGTCATCACCACCAACACCACCTCCTTCAACACCATCACCACCATATGTGAGACGAACATCAATATATCACCATCAATATGTCTGATAAAACGTTCCGTCATCACCATCTCCTTCATCATCACCATCTTCATCACCACACCTATTATCACTTTTATTATTATTAGTGTTGTTGTTAATCTTCTTCTTGCTCTTCATTTACTCCTTTTATTATCTTTTATCTCCTATTTATCATTTTTATTCTTATTCCATTTTTTTTAATCTTTTTATTGTTCTTTTTATTTTCCTATTTCTTCTTTTTCGTATTATTATTATTGAAAGTAAAAGGTTTGTAAAAGGTAATGAAAAGTAAAAGTAGTAGTAGTAGTAGTGGTAGTAGTAGTAGTAGTGGTAGTGGTAGTAGTAGTAGTAGTAGTAGTAGTAGTAGACACAGTGAAACAGATCATCTCCACTACCAAACAAGATTACAAAACAACACCATCACCACCACTATCATCACCACCACCACCATCATCATCACCACCACCACCACCATCACCACCACCACCACCACCACCATCATCACCACCACCACCACTACCACCACTAACACAATCACCAACACCAAAACAAGTAAACATAAACATACGCTTACCTCACACACACACACACACACACACACACACACACCACACACACACACACACACACACGAACACACTTGCAACACTAGTGATGATCAGCCAAGGTCATGCGCGCAGACACACACACGCACGCACACACACGAATTATCGCTGGCAACGCTGAATCATACACACACACACACACACACACACACACACACACACACGGTTACACTCCACCTCACACACTTTCTGTCACGCTCCTCCACGCACTCCTCCTCCTCCTCCTCCTCCTCCCTCTCCTCCTCTTCACACTCACGACTCACGTTCAAGAATTCTAAAACTTAAGATCATTTTGTTTTTCATACGATTTCTTCTTCTCTCTCTCTCTCTCAACAACACCTTTTACTTGTTTTTTATCTTAAGTAAATTTCTCGGCTCCAGGGAAGAAAAAAAAGAGAAATAATACGTGTGAATGTATGAGGAATGTAAGAGAGAGAGAGAGAGAGAGAGAGAGAGAGAGAGAGAGAGAGAGAGAGAGAGAGAGAGAGAGAGAGAGAATAGCTGTGTGGCCTCATTGTTTTGTTTTGTTTTGTTTTTTTGCTTCCCTCTCTTCTTCTTCTTCCTTCTATTCTCTCTCCTTCATTTTCTGTCTCTTATTTTTCCTCTATTCTTAAATACATTTTCTTCTTTTATTTCCTTCTATTTCTCTTCTTCTTAAACTCCCTATCCTTTTTCTATTCAATTTCTTTCTTCATCTGTGTTTCCCTTCTAAGTTCCCTCCCTTTTCCTTCCTCTCTTCTTCTTCCTTAAATATCTCTTCCTATTCTTTTTTATATTCCTTACATTTCCTCATTTCCTTCCTTCTTAAAAAATAAAACCTCCTAAAAATCATGACCTGAATGAAATAAACAAAAAAACAAAACCTACTCAACCAAAACAAAGGAAAAACGCCGAGTAATACATGAAAACAAGGAAAAAAGAAAAAACACCTTAACGTAATAAACCAATCACCTGGTCATCAATTAACAGGTATTGACACACACGGAGGAAAGGGAAGGGGGAGGAAGAGGAGCGAAAGAAAGGAAAGAAGATAAAATTAGGTACATATAAGTTTTAAAATATTATAAAACGGAGGAAAAGGGAGGAAAGGAAAGGAGGAGAGTAAGGAAAAAGGGAAAGGGAAAGAACTATTAAAGGGAGAGAAAGGGAGAGGAAGGAAAGGAAGTAGAGAATAGTTACAAATTAAGGGAGAAACAGGGATGGAATAGAAGAAGGGAAAGAGAGAGAAGAGGGATAATAAAGAGGAAGATAAGGGAGAAAGTAGAGGAAGTAAATGAAAAGTGAGAAGAAGGGGTAAGAAGGAAGATAAGGGAGGAGAGAAGAGAGGAGGAAAAGGGAAAGAAGAACTGATAAAGGGAGAGAAACGGAAAGGAAGGGCAAAATGAGATAAAAGAAAGGAAAAAATGTAGAGAATAGATTAAAATTAAGGGATGGAAACGAAGAAGGGAAAGAGGGAAAGGAGCGATAATAAAAAGAAAGAAAAGGGAGAAAATAGAGGAAGTAGTTAAAAAGCGATTAGGGGTAAGAAGGAAGATAAATAAAGGAAGACCATGGAAGGAGGAAACAGATAGAAAAAGAAGATAAAAGTAAATAAGAAAGAAACAAGAGGAAAATTTTGATGAAAGTAAGGGAAACGTTCGATAGGATAGTAAAGAGGAAGGAGGAGAAAGTAGAGGAAATAATAAAAAGTGGGAAGAAGGGGAAAGAAGGAAGATAAATAAATGAAAACCGTGGAAAGAGGAAATATAGATAACGAAGATAAAAGTAAATAAAAAAAAAAAGAAGAGGAAAATTTTGAGGAAAGTAAGGGTAACGTTCTATCACACCGATTCTAAGACAATAACCATCCATCATCTCCTTCTACATCTCCTCCACACCCTCCCCTCCTACTCCTCCACCTCCACCTCCCCTCCTCCTCCTCCTCCCCCTCCCCCACAAACCACTTATCTATTTAACACTGGAAACTCCTAACTCAATTTACTCTCACTCTCTTCCCTCCCCCCCCCCTCCTCCTCCTCCCAGCCTCTTTGTGCAATGGTCGAAAGTGACGTGTCGATGCTGAGAGAGAGAGAGAGAGAGAGAGAGAGAGAGAGAGAGAGAGAGAGAGAGAGAGAGAGAGAGAGAGAGAGAGAGAGAGAGAGAGAGAGAGAGAGAGAGAGAGAGAGACTTGCGTGGTCTAATAACTTGAATGTGTCTTAGGTAGTGATCCAGTAATTTCAACGCGACATAAGGTAGTAATCCAATGTAGTAATATGATTCAGAGAGAGAGAGAGAGAGAGAGAGAGAGAGAGAGAGAGAGAGAGAGAGAGAGAGAGAGAGAGAGAGAGAGAGAGAGAGAGAGAGAGAGAGAGAGAGAGAAAGCGTTGAGGTCTCCAAGTAATGTGATTTAAACGCTTTGATGACCATTTTATTTCCTCTAAGAGTGTACTGCATTCCTCCCCTCCTTCTCCTCCTCCTCCTCCTCCTCCTCCTCCTCCTCCTCCTCCTTCTCCTCCTCCTTTCCTACTTCCTTCCTCTCCTCTTCCTTATTCTTCCCTTCTTTCACATGTTTTTGTTTTACTGCTTCCTCCTCCTCCTCCTCCTCCTGTTATTCATAATTTTCATATTCCTTCTATTTTCTCTTACCTACTCCTCCTACTCCTCTTCCTCCTCCTCCTCCTCCTCCTCCAACACAATGTAAGGAGGACGAGGAGAAGGAAGAAGAGGCAGAAGAAAAATAATATAAAAAAATAAGAAGGAAGAAGACAGAAAAAAAGAGGAGAAATAAAAGGAAGGAAAGGAAAAGGAGGAGGAGGAGGAGGAGGAGGAGGAGGGCAGGTGAGTTTCCTTCGCGCCGCTCACCTGAAATTAATTACCATCACACACATACACCTGGTCACGACTGCACGACTGTAATGTTATGCCTCTCTCTCTCTCTCTCTCTCCCCCACCCACCCCGATGGTTAGGTTGGATTACTACCTGATGATGCGTTGAAATTCCTGGATTACTATTTTACGTCGCATTGAAGTCATAATTACCTGAACTACTACTAATGATTCATCTACTATTATTATTTCTACTGCAACTACTACTACTACTACTACTACTACTACTACTACTACTACTACTACCACTACTACTACTACTGCTGTTACTGGACAACCGCGTTTATCATTCTCGTTTATTTCCTCGTTTTTTTTTTTGTAATTAGGTTTGTTAATATTAATATTGAGAAGAATAACTGGAAAAAAAAGAATAAGAAGAAAATTAGGAGAAAAAAACAAGAAAAGGGGAAAAAAAGAAAACGTAACACCTGAAGAAAGAAAGGGGAGGAGGAGGATATGGAGGAAAAAGGAGAGGGAAAGAAAAAGAATAGGAAGGAAAATGAGGAGGAAGAGAAGGAAGAGGAGGCGTAAGAAGAGATGGAAAAGAAATAAGAGGAAAAGGAGTTGAAAGAGAGGGAGAAAGAGGAATAGAAAAAGAAACCAGGTGAAAAATTTGAGGAGGAAGAGAAGGAAAGACAAATGGAAGAGGAGGAGGAAGAGAAGGAAGAGAAGGCGTATAGAGAGATGGAAAAGAAATAAGAGGAAAAGAAGTTGAAAGAGAGGGAAAAAGAGGAATAGAAAAATAAATCAACTGAAGAATTTTAATAGGAAGAGAAGGAAAGACAAGTGGAAGAGGAGGAGGAGGAGGAGGAGGAGGAGGTGAAAGAGCAAAACGTGGAGGAAGGAAGAAGAAGTGCTTGAGGAGGGAAGGAAGGGAAAGGAATGACCGGAGGGAATGGAGGAAGAATTGGAGGTGGTGGTGGAGGAGGAGGAGGAGGATGTGGAAGGGGAGGGGGGGCGTGAGAGACAGAAGTGGTCATGTGGAACGTGGGAAAGCGACAGCAAAGGGGGGGGAGGGGGGGGGGAAAGAGAAGGCACTAATGGTATTGTTATCAGCCCCCCCCCACCCTTCTTACCCCCCTCCCCCTTATTCCCCAACCCCCCTATTCCCCAGCCCCCCCTCCCTACCTTACCCTATTCTTGGATACTCTGCCCACTCCTATTCCCCTCTCACCGCCTTACTGCCCTATGTTATTTTAGTTTCAATTATTTTCCTTTCCTTTCCTTTCCCCTCCTTTTCTTCCCTTTCGATTCCTTTCCTTCCCTTTTCTAATATTTCCTTTTCTTTCCTAACATATCTTTTCCTTTCCTTTACTCTCCTTTTCCCTTCTTTTCTTCCCTTTTCTTTCCTAACATCTCCTTTCCTTTCCTTTCCCCTCCTCTTCTTCCCTTTCGATTCCTTTCCTTTCCTAACATATCTTTTCCTTTCCTTTCCTCTCCTTTTCTTTACATTCCTTTCCCTTCCTCCATTTCTTCTCCCTCATTCGTCCTTCTCTCCTTTCCTTTCCCTCTCTCTCTTAACATTTCCTTTCCTTACATTTCCTTTCTTTTCATCTATTTTTTCTCCCTCGCCTGTTCTTCTCTTTAACTCTCTATTTCCCTTTTACCTCCCCATTTACTACTCCTCCCCTTTCAATCTCTTTTGTTTTACTTTTCTTTACGTTGATGAACACATTCTCTTTTTTTTCTCACTACCTCCTCAATTCCCTTATAAAAATATACTCTCAATTGTTTTCTCTTTTCTGCCCCGCCCTCTCTCGTCTCACGTCTCTCTCTCTCTCTCTCTCTCTCTCTCTCATCTCATCAAGTTAATTCACTTCCTCCTCCTCCTCCTCAATGTTATCACGCTAATACTGTCACCCTTCCTCCTCCTCCTCCTCCTCCTCCTCCTCCTCCTCCTCCTCCTCCTCCTCCTCCTTCCCCCCTCCTCCTCCTCCTCCTCCTCCTCCTCAAACGCATTAGTAATAAAACACAACAGGAAGAAGAGAAGAGGAGAGCGAGAGAGAGAGAGAGAGAGAGAGAGAGAGAGAGAGAGAGAGAGAGAGAGAGAGAGAGAGAGAGAGAGAGAGAGAGAGAGAGAGAGAGAGAACAAAGACAACTGGAGCAAGGTCGCTTCAAATAACATGAACAAAAAAACAGATAAACACCTCATCTTCCTCCTCCTCCTCCTCCTCCACACCTGTCTCCGTTAATTGAGCGAAAAAACAACTTACCTTTCCACCTGTACACTCTCTCTCTCTCTCTCTCTCTCTCTCTCTCTCTCTCTTAAGCACAATCAAATTACCAGAGCAGAAAACTGATTGACAATAAGAAAGAAAATAACGATGATGATAATGATGATAAGGAGGAGGAGGAGGAGGAGGAGGAGGAAGAGAAGAAGGAGGAGGAAGAGGAGGGGGAGGAGGAAGAGGAGGGGGAGGATGCACTTGATATATATAAATTAAGTTACAAAAAAGAAAATTGAAGAGAAATGAAAACAGGAAATGGAAGAACAAGAACAAGAACAGGAATAAGAAGTTAGAGAAGAAGAAGAAGAAGAAGAAGAAGAAGAAGAAGAAGAAAAAGAAAACAACGGAAACGAAGAAGAACAGAAAGAAGAACAAGCTGGAGAAAAAAGGAATACAAGGAAAACAAAGAAGAGGAAGACGAAGGAAGAAGAGAAAGAGAAGAGGAGGAGGAGGAAGAAGAAGAAGAGGTGGAGAAAAACACCTCTACTCACACCTGGCCCTTGTTATTCTAATT
>NC_066550.1:11008725-11013725 GCF_024679095.1 Eriocheir sinensis | reverse complement strand
TGAAAAGACAAAGGAACATCAACAGACAGACAGACAGACAGATAGACAGACAAACAGATAAAAACATAAAGAAAAAGCAAGACACAGACAGACAGATAGAAAGATGAAAAGACAAAGGAACATCAACAGACAGACAGACAGACAGATAGACAGACAAACAGATAAAAACAAAGAAAAAGCAAGATACAGACAGACAGATTCAGACAAAGATGGCAAAACAAAGGAAGCTAAACAGACAGAAAGATAGACAGATAGACAGACAGAGACACAGACAAAAAACGTACAGAAAAAGAAAGACAGACAGACAGATGGAGAGAAAGAAGGGAAGACAAAGGGAGATAAACAGACAGACAGACAGACAGACGGATGCTGCGAACACCCTCACCTACTTTGCATCAGCGCACGCAATGATGCAAGAAAACAACAACAACAACAACAACAACAAGACCCTCTCATTTGGCGCATAGAGAAAGGGCGCGGTGGTGATTAAAGTGATGAAGTTGATGTTGCTAATGACTAAGCTGAAGGATCCTTAATAGAGAAAAAAGAATAATGAAGAATATTAATGAAAAGGTAAACAAAGTAAAAAAACTGATATAATAAAGAACAAAATATAAACAAAGAACAGATAAGATTTAAATACAATAAACAAGAGAATAAAGAATACAATAAAAAAAGATTAAAGGATAGAGAAGAGAAAAGAAATAATGGCATAGAAGAGAATATATATAAAAAATAATTAGAATAGGGAATGAAGAAAAGAATAAGACGAAGAACAGAGAAAGGAATAAATAACAAATAACAGAATAAAGAATAAAAAGATAGAAAAAAATAAACACAAAGAGAGAGAGAGAGAGAGAGAGAGAGAGAGAGAGAGAGAGAGAGAGAGAGAGAGAGAGAGAGAGAGAGAGAGAGAGAGAGAGAGAGAATGAAGTTAAATAAATACAGATAGTTAATGAAAATAAATTAACAGAGTATAATAGGGAATAAAACAAAGAAAAAAAACAGCGAATTACGAAGAAAATAATAATGGAAGAGTAAGAGGAATAAGCAATAAATAGGAAAAATAAATAAAAATATGAATAAAATAAAATACAACAGACAGAAACAAATACAGACTTCTGCTCCAATTCTGCTCCACCCAAGAAATAGAAGATGCCTATAAAAGGTTTGGAATCAATTTAGGTTTAGAAGTGTCTCAATTGGCCCCCCTCCCCTCCCCCCCACTACCCCCATTCCTCCTCCTCTCTCCTCCTCCCTTCCTTTCCCTTATGAAGAAAAAAATAATGGGTTCAATGCACTCTATAATGATGATGACGATGATGATGATGAAATTACTAACAAAAAAAAAAAGAAAGAAAAAAAAGAAACGAGGGCAGAATATAAGGTAAAAAAAAAGGTGTTGAAATTTTGCTTTTGGTGGTGGTGTTGGTGGTAGTAGTAGTAGTAGTAGTAGTAGTAGTAGTAGTGGTGGTGGTGGTGGTGGTGGTGTACTGGTGGTGGTAATGGTGGTAATTAAAATGGTGTTGAAATAAGGGGTAATGGAGGTGGGTGGAGGTGGGTGGAGGTGATCGTGTGAGTCCAGACCTTGTCCGTGAGCTGCGTACGTGGGTAGGGGATGAAGAGGAGGAGGAGGAGGAGGAGGAGGAGGTTAAGACTTCACTTTGAATACGGAGAAAGTGTCTGGGCGTGGGTGTGGGCGTGTGTGTGTATGCGTGTGTGTGTGTGTGTGTGTGTGTGTGTGTGTGTGTGTGTTATCGTGAGTGGGTGTGGGCGGGTGTGGGTGTGGGTGAGGATGGGTGAAGGAGGTAGAGACATGTAAGAAATGGGTGATTATGAGGAGAAATGTGTGTGTGTGTGTGTGTGTGTGTGTGTGTGTGTGTGTGTGTGCGCGCAAGACAAAAATAAATAAACCGTAAAATTACCAAAGAAAAGGAACGTGAAAAAAAAAGTGGAAGATAAAAATAACAAAAAAAAAAAAAAAAGAAGAAGATGGATTATGTGTGTGTATCTTCAGTGTGTGTGTGTGTGTGTGTGTGTGTGTGTGTGTGTGTGTGTGTGCGTGCGTGTGTGTGTAGGCGGGAGGTAATACAACACCGCTACCTTCCTTCCTTCCTTTACCTGCTCCTCGTTACCTGGCTAATTAAGGAGGGCCAGCAGGTGACGTGAAGTGGGTCGTGGGAGGTAATTAAGCACACCTGTCCACGTACACACCTGAGCCGCCACTTGTTACCTGTCACGCCTGCCACTTATTTCACGCCCCCCCCCACCCCCCACCCCCACACGAAAAAAAGTATGTAATAAAAGAATAAATATGAAGAAAGTATACAACGTAGAATAAATAAATAAATAAAAAACTTCAATTCCCCTCCAAGAAAAATCAGAAAAAGAGTAATAAAATAATAAATAAAGCCACCTGCGAAAATAGAAATGACGGAATAAAAACTAATAATGGAATAACCGAAATAAAGAAATAAGAAGAGGAAATACGAAAGAAATAGTAATGAATAATAATAATAATAATAAAAATAATAATAATAATAATAATAATAATAATAATAATAATAATAATAATAATAATGAAAGAGCTAACAGTAGAAATGAAAAAAAAAATAGAATTAAAAGCAATGAAGGAACAACGGTAGAATATTAATAAAAACAACAGATAATGAAAATAGTAAAGAAGAGAACGAAAGAGTATTTAGAAGAAACATTAATAAAGAAAAAAAAAGAAACAAAAACAAAAAACAGAAATAATAAAAAGAAATGAACTGTGAAAATTGGAAACAGAATAAAAAGTAAAATTACAGAAATATGGAGATAGAAATGGAAAATAAGAAAAGAACAGTAATGAAGAAAGAAAGAAAAAGAGAAACGAAAGAAAAAGTGATAAGGAGAAACAGTAATAAACGAAAAAAAAAGAATAGATAAAAGTTAACCGGAAAAATAATAAGAAAAAGAGGAATGAACGAATAAAAGAAATAAAGACATAGGAGGAGTAGATAATAAATAATAATAGTAAAGCAGAAAAGAAAGAGAAATAAGGAGAAACAGTAATAAAGAAAAGAATCATAAAAAAACAATCACAAAAAAATATGAAAAAAAGTGAAAATGAAAAAAATAAATGAAGAACTACCAATAAGAATAAGAAATACAGAATAAAAACAAACATAAATAAAGAGAAAGTCTTAATAAAAAAACTAACAATGGGAAGAAAAACAGTATATTGCAAGCATAAAACAAACACCAGAGAGTCAATTCCAATCATAACATCAACATTAAACAAAACAAACAAAAAAAAAACGAAACAAAACAAAACAAAAAAACAAATTCGTACAAGGCTAGGCATAAAAAAACAATAACATTAAAAGAACAATCCAAAAAAAAAAAAACATGGTGGTTAAAAAAATGCTTAAAACTCTAAATGAAAAAAAAAATCGATTTATAAAACAAAGAAGAAAGAATTAAACAAGTCATTAAACACACACACACACACACGCACACACACACACACACACACACACACACACACACACACACACACACACACACACACACACACACACTACCCTTCTTCCTTTCCTTTCTTTTCTTTTCCTGCTCAAACTAGCATCCTTCTTTTCCCCTCTCTTCTTTTTTCCTTCTCTTCCCCTTCTACACACCCACACCCACCCACCCACCCACACCCACACACCTCCCTTTCCTTCCTTCCTTCCTTTTCTTTCCCTTCTCAAACTAGCATCCTCCTTTCCCCCCTCTTCCCCCATCCCTTTTCTTCCTTTCCTTTTTTCCTTCCTTCCTTTTCTTTCCCTTCTCAAACTAGCATCCTCCTTTCCCCTCTCTTCCCTTTCCCTTCTCTTCCCCTTCTATACAGACACTCCCCTTCTTTCCTTCCTTCCTTTTCCTTCCCTTCTAACACTTGCAACCTCCTCCTCCCTCTCTTCCCCATTTATCTTCTCTTCCCCCTTCCAAACACACCTA
This sequence comes from Eriocheir sinensis, assembly GCF_024679095.1. NCBI lineage: Eukaryota > Metazoa > Arthropoda > Malacostraca > Decapoda > Varunidae > Eriocheir > Eriocheir sinensis. The sequence goes on along the minus strand of NC_066550.1, from coordinate 11,009,744 downwards.
TTCCCATTTTCCTTTGTCTTCTTCCTTCCTTCCTTTTCTTTCTTATACCTTCCCCTATTCATCCCAATCACCTTCCCCTTCTTCGTTCCTTTCTCAAACCTCTTCCTTTCCCTTTCCCATCTCACACCTCCTCTCTCCCCTTCCCCACCACCATAGCCCATACAGCACCACAAACAGGCTACCTAATTAACCACAACGCCTCCCCTACACCCTCCCTCACCGCCACAGCAAACACCAAACAACCACAGCATCGCCGCAGACACACCTCGGCCAGCAAGGCGTGTGGGGGAAAACAAACAGAATCAACCGCAATTCTTAGCTACCAACATTCTTAGTCGGTGATAGTAGTAGTAACAGTAGTAGTTGGTAGGTAGGTAGTGGGTAGTAGTAGTAGTAGTAGAAAGTGATAGAAGTATTTGTTGTTTTTGTAATATTTTGTCATAGAGAAAAAATGTATTGTCAGGAAAAAGGAAATATTGTTGTCTTTTGAATATTCGTTTGTCTTTTGTTTTCTTTTTTTTACAGTAAACAGCTCAAGGGCATAAACAACGAAAACAAACAAACATAAATAGCACGTTAAGCATCTCAGAATCTTCTCTCTGATCTCCTACTCATTGATTTTGAGAGAATGGTGAAAGAAAGAAAATGAGAGATAGATACATAGATAGATAGATAGGTAGATTGATGAATAGATAGATAGAGATAGGTAGGCAGCAGGAGACAGAGTAGCAAAAAAAAAAAAAAAAAAAAAAAAACCAGGAGAGATAGACAGGGATCCACACACATAAACAAACAGTAAACAAACAAAAGGCAAACAGATAGAAAAAAAACAAAAGAACAAACAAGCAGACAGATAAACAGACGGAAAGACAGACACACAAAGAACTTTCTAAAATACAAATATGCAAAAAAAAAAAAAAAAAAATTCCTACACAAAATAAAGGATAACTGCAATAAACTTTAACCTATGGCGAGAGAGAGAGAGAGAGAGAGAGAGAGAGAGAGAGAGAGAGAGAGAG
>NC_066550.1:10981225-11006225 GCF_024679095.1 Eriocheir sinensis | reverse complement strand
TCCTCCTCCTCCTCCTCCTCCTCCCCCTCCTCCTCCTCCTTACACGAGCCATAAAACGCACACGATTGAAATACCTCCATATACGTCCTGTTCCTCCCCACGTACACGAACGCACACGCACGCAAGCACACGCACACAAAGATGGATAGATAAATAGATAGATAGAGGAAACGAGAGTAAAGGGAGAGACATAGAAGGCAGAATAAGAGGAGAAAGAGAAGGAGAATGGAAAGAGAAAGCAATAGAGATAAAAGATAAAGAAAAAATAAAACAGAAGAGGAAGAAGAGAAGGAGAAGAGAAGGAATTAATGAAGTGGAAGAGGAAGGAAAGGAAAAAGAGGGAAATAAAAATGAGAAGAATGGGAAATGCGATGAAGAAGAGGAAATGGGAAAAAGGAGAGAATTAGAGAAGGAAGGAATGGAGAGAGAGAGAGAGAGAGAGAGAGAGAGAGAGAGAGAGAGAGAGAGAGAGAGAGAGAGAGAGAGAGAGAGAGAGAGAGAGAGAGAGAGAGAGAGAGAGAGACCACGAAAATCATTATTGAACATTTATCAAAGAAGATGAAAAAAAAATGGATGAAAAAATAAAAATAAATCTTATATTCTTGAAAAAAAAAAAAATCAAGATAATGAAGGTTTGAGCGCACATAAATATTCGATAATTTATATATATATTTTCTTAGGAACATTATTATTTGTAGTAGTAGTAGTAGTAGTAGTAGTAGCTGTAGTAGTAGTAGTAGAAATAGTAGTAGTAGTAGATGTAGTAGTCAAATAATGGTTTTCCTATTCATAATCTTCTTCTCTTATCTTTTCCTTTTATTTTTTTTACCTCATCTTCCTTTCATCTTTCTTCTCTAATTCCATCTTATTCTTATTTTATTTTCAATTTTCTTACATTTTCCATTTCTATTATTTTCTTTATCTTTTTTGTTCTTGCTTCTCTTCCTCCTTCTCTTTTCCAATATATTCTACTTCAACTATTACTTCTTTCCTTTCCTCCTCCTCCTCCTCCTCCTCCTCCTCCTCCTCCTCCTCCACATTCACCATTCACTTTTCTCATTCCCTTCTCCAAATCCTTATTCTTCTGATTTCGCTTCCATGTCTAGCTACGAGGGGAGGAGGAAGAGGAAGAAGAAGAAGAGGAAAAACAAGAAGACGAAGACGAAGAAGGAGAAGGAGGAGGAGGAGGAGGGGGAGAATCGTGTTCCAATACTGAAAGAGGTCAGGTCACGTCAGGTCAAAGCTTAATATATGCATGATAGCGCTATTGGGTAGGTGTGGGCGTAAGGGGGGAGGGGAAGGGAGGGAAGGGGAAGGCTGATACACCCCCGCCCACCCACACCCACCCACGCCCTCGACAGAAATGCAGTTCTTCCACCCACCGCCCTCTTCTTTCCTCCCCTTCCCTTCATCTTTTTTTCTTCTTTTACTGTATATCTTTTTTTTTCTCTCGTTTTCCGATTCTTGGTGGAGGTGATTGAAGAGGATGAGGAAGAGGAGGTGGAAGAAGAGGAGGAAGAGGAAGAGGTGCAAAGGGGATGGTAAAGGAAAAAGAAGAGGAGGAGGAAGAGGAAGAGATGGAAAATGGGATGGAAAAGGAAAAATAAGAGGAAGAAAAGGGAATGGAAGAGGAGGAAGAGGAAATGGAAGAGGAGGAGAAAGAAGAGGAAAACGGATTGGAAGAGGAAAAAGAAATGGAAAAGTGTTTGTAAGAGGAAGTGTAAGAGATGGAAGAAGGAGATGGAAGAGGTGGAAAAAAGGATGGAAGAGGAAGAGGAAGAGGTGGAAGAGGGGTGGAAGAGGGAGGTAGCAGAGGAAGAATTGGAAAACCGAATGGAAGAGAGATGGAACTGGATGTGGAGGAAGACAGCGGTGATGGAAGAGGTGGAAAAAGGGATGGAAGAGGAAGAGGAAGAGGTGGAGTGGAAGAGGGAGGTAGCAGAGGAAGAATTGGAAAACCTAATGGAAGAGAGATGGAACTGGGTGTGGAGGAAGACAGCGGTGGTGATGGAAGAGGTGGAAAAAAGGATGGAAGAGGAGGAGGAGGAGGTGGAAGAGGGGTGGAAGAGGGAGGTAGCAGAGGAAGAATTGGAAAACCGAATGGAAGAGATATGGAACTGTATGTGGAGTAAAGGAGGAAGACAGCGGTGGAAGAGGAAAAGGTGGAAGATGAAGGTAAAGGGTGGAAGAGGAAGATGGAGGGTGGAAGAGGGTAAGGGTGGAGATGGGTGGTTCGGGTGGATGGATAAAGTCACCTCCACCCACGCCCAACCACACCCACCCACACCCACCTCGCATCCACACCCATATTGCTCAAACATTAGGGAATTTCCGCTCCCTTCCACACTCATCCACATGCTACACACACACACACACACACACACACACACACACACACACACACACACACATACATACATACATACATACATACACGTTTTGGGATATACGTGTTTTTGTGTGCGTATATGTGCACTTTAACACACACACACACACACACACACACACACACACACACACACGATTCCATACTTAAAATAAATCGAAGTGAAACAAAAGAAAGGAATTTAAAACGAGGCGACCCACTTACACACACACACACACACACACACACACACACACACACACACACGAATTACACATACACGAAGCTTCCTATTTTGGTATACACGTGTGCACTTATTTACACATACATCCGTGTACGTGTGTGTGTACGTGAAGAAGAAGAAGAAGAAGGAGGAGGAGGAGGAGGAGGAGGAGGAGAGAGAGAGGAGAGAGGAGGAGAGGAGAGAGGAGGAGAGAGAGAGAGAGAGAGAGAGAGAGAGAGAGAGAGAGAGAGAGAGAGAGAGAGAGAGAGAGAGAGAGAGAGAGAGAGAGAGAGAGAGAGAGAGAGGGCGTGGCCAACAGCCTCTCCATGCCACATACCGAGGCAGGTCGAGGCTGGCTGACCCCTCCTCCTCCTCCTCCTCCTTGTCATCCATTTTTCTTCCTCCTTTCCTTTCCTTTACCTCCCGTCCTTCTCTCTCTCTCTCTCGTGTTCTGATTCTCATTTCATTTCCATTATTTCGTATTTCCATTTTCTTTTTTTTTTTCGTTTTCTTTGCATTCCTTGACATTCTCTTCCACATTCCTCTTTCCTTTTTTTTTTTTTTCTTGAGCGGGTAATATTTTTGGGTTGATTCTCCCTTTTTTTTCCTTTTTTTTCCTTCCTTCACCTTCTCGTCACCTCTCTTTCCTTCGTTATTTTTTTCCTTCTTCTTTTAACTCAGATTTAAACTATTTTTTTTTGTATTTTTTTGTATTTTTCTTTTAACTTTATTTTCTTTATTTTTTTTCAACTTTTCCTTCTTCTCTTAACTCAGATTTGAACTTTTATTTTTCATTTTTATTTTAACTTTATTTTCTTAATTTTTAATATTTTTTTTCAACTTTTCACTCTTCTCTTAACTCAGATTTAAACTATTTTTTTGTATTTTTCTTTTAACTTTATCTTCTTTATTTTTTCATAAATTCTTATTTCATCATCGTCCGCTTCCTCTTCCTTCTTTTCCTTCTTCCATTCATTCTTATCCTCCTTCACCTCTTTTTCTTTCTTCCTCATTTTCCTTCCTTCACTTCTTATCCGCATTCTTCTTCTTTTCCTCAGTCTAACGCAACTTTTCCCTTCTTCACATTTTTTCTCTTCGTCTCCTATTTCCTCCCTCATTTTCTCTTCCCTTTATTCTTATTTTTCCCTTCTTTATTTTCTACTTCTTTTTTGCGTTCATGTTCTTATTCTGATTCTTGTTCCATATTTCTACTGTTTCTTCTTCTTTCCTTTTTCCTCTTGTTCTTGTTCTTTATCTATTTCTTCTTTTCTCTTTCTTCCTGTACTTCTCCTATTTTCTTGTTCTGGATCTTGTTCACTTTGTTTCTTCTTTTTTTCTTGGTGTTCTTGTTATTTTTCTCCTCTTCTTCCTCCTCCCCATAACGCCCTCAATAACAGGCAAAACGTTCAGCCAATCACGGCCAGGCATCGTGTGACGTCAGGCCGTGCGTCACAGAGGGCAGGTAAACAAACCAAGGCCGTGACGCACCTGGGCGGGGCGGGGCAGGTGAGCAGAGAGGTGAGGTGAAGGTGTGCAGGAGGAACCGAGGAACTTGCATGCGAAGGAACAAAAAAATCAGCAGTTCTCTTTTTTTCATGTACAATATCGGCGGCTAAGTGGTCAGCGTGCGGGCGTGGTGTAGGAGAAGACCCACGTTCGAGTCCCGCCCGCCTTAAGACAACCCACATGCTGTCCTCAAGACCCCCTATCAACCCGGACTCTAGATTCTCCGTAAAGAGGATCAAAGGTGAGTTCCAGGGGGCAGCATGAGCCAAGCAGGATGGCGCCACTATAAACACTTGCCTGCGCCATAACGGGCTGGATTCGACCATCAGACCCTAACAGGAAAACCCAACGGCTCCATTCGCCAAACGTAATATAAACCAATAAATAAAGTAAATCTGATTTTTTTTTACATTTTCGTTGATTTTTTTTTCTGTTTTCATCCTCCTATTCCTTCTACTCCTTCTAGTGTAATGATGACAGGTTCAAGAGATGTTTTAATCGTAGAAAACTAGACAAATAAAAAAAATATAGCAAAAAGTGAATAATCTTTGCGTCCTGTATGCAATGAATAGCTAAACAGATGAGGGGAAGCACCAAGTTCCCTGTCCAACGTTTGTTAATATATAAAGGTTTGTGAGGCCGCGGAAAAATTGTAACATCAGGAAAAAAAAAATCTTGTGTTGTAAAAGAAAAATAAGAAAAAAAAAGTAATTATCAAGTTCCTTCCATGTTATTACCTGTCCCACCTTTAATATAGAATGATGTTCGGTCAGGTAAAACTGTAGCACTTGAAGGAAACTTAAAAACAAAGACAAAAAAACAACAAAAAAAAATGTGAGAAAACAAAAATAAAGAAAAAATATATAAAGATCTTACCACGAACTAAAGTTAAGATGATATAAATAAAACAGGAACATAATACAGTTTAGAAACATCTGCGCCCATAAATTACCGTGCCTTGAGGAGGAGAAAGTATGAATAAATAAAATAAATCAAAGAAGAAAAAAAAAATGAAAAAAAATTATTCACACAATTTTAAAAAGACGAAATAAACTTAAATTTAAAGTTTATACAAAAAGGAAATAGAAACAAAAAGAAAAACTAAAAGAAATAGATTACAAAGAAATTCCTCTCTCTCTCTCTCTCTCTCTCTCTCTCTCTCTCTCTCTCTCGGCCTCATGACCTCTGACAAGTGACCTTTAGCGATGAATGGACAGTGTGGGGGGCAGCAGGTCACAGGAGGAGGAGGAGGAGGAGGAGGAGGAGGAGAAGGAAAAGAGGAATGAGAATAAGAATAGAAGTAAAAACAAAAATAATAATAAAAATAAGGAAAATGAAAGGCAAGAAAAAAATAATAGAATGAAAAAGATAAGCAATATAAGAAAAAAATAAAAGAAAGGACAAGAAAAAAGAATAAGAAAACGATGAATAAAAATAAGACTAAGAAGATGAAGAAAAATCAAGAACAGGAAGTAAAAGGATAAGAAAAAATATTGAGAGAAAAGAAGAAAAATACTAAGAATATGAAGATGGAGGAGGAGGAGGAAGAGGAAGAGGAGGAGGAAAAGAAGGAGGAGGAGGAAAGTAATAAAGAGGAGGTGAAGGTGTTACTAGCAAAAAAAAAAAAAAAAAAAAAAAAAATCACATTATTTTTACATATATATTTTTTTCTTCTTTTCTGAGCCGCCTCACCAACGATGTTCTTTTCATTAATTTGATTTTTTATTTTCCATGTTTTTTTTTTTCATCTTAAATTCTCTATTCTTTGTTTTCCATTTATTGTCATTTATCTTTCCATATCCTTTCCTTCCAATGTTTTTTTCATTCTTTTTTCTCTTTTCTATTTTCCCTCTACATATTTTTTTCTGTTCTAATCTTTTTTTTTTCGTTTTTTATACATTTTCCTGTTCATTCTTTTTTTTCCCTTTTCACTCGTCTTTTTTCCTCTATATATTTTCCTGTTCTATTCTTTTTTTCTCATTTTTGATACATTTTCCTGTTCTTTTTTTCCTTCATACTTTTTTCCCTTTTCTCTCTTCTCTTTTCCTCTATATATTTCCCTGTCTATTTTCCCTATTTTTTCTTTTATGTATTTTCCTGGTCATTCTTAATTTCCCTTCATATTTTTTTTCCTTTTCACTCTTATTTTTTCCTCTATGCATTTCCTTGTCTATTCTCCCTATTTTTTTCTCCTATATATTTTCCTGGTTATTCTTCTTACTTTCTCCCTTCTCTTACTTATCCTGATTAATTATTTTCCTTTTTTTCTTATTTTGTTTACGATAAATACTCCAAACAATTATACACAGATCCATAAAAGGTCACACGGATTAAAGCCTTGACCATAAATCTCTCTCTCTCTCTCTCTCTCTCTCTCTCTCTCTCTCCCTTTCTTCCCTCCGTCACTTCTCTCCTCCATTACCTCCGTGAAGACAAAGGGAGAGAAATGTCATCTAGTCAGGTAGGGAGGGAGGGAGAGAAAGGGAGGGAGGGAGGGAAGGAGGGAGGGAGGAAGAAAGGGAGGAAAGGGAAGGGTTGGTGGTCAATGTGTTGTCTACTGTTTGTTGAGAGAGAGAGAGAGAGAGAGAGAGAGAGAGAGAGAGAGAGAGAGAGAGAGAGAGAGAGAGATTCCAACTAAGAAAAAGAAAAAAGAAAAGTGAGAGAAAGGAAAGAAAGAATAAAGAGGAGGAGGAGGGGAAGGAGAAGGAGGAGGAAGAGGAGGAGGAGGAGGAGGAGGAGGAGGAGGAGGAGGAAAAAGAGTGTGAGGGGAAGACGAAGGAAAGGTAGATAAAAGAAAGCAAGAAAAAAGATAAATTAGATAAAAAATGAAAAGGGGAAAGAAAATAAAAAAATAAAAAGGAAAAGGAAGAATAATGAAAAGAAATAAAAAGAAAAAAGAAAAGAAAATGAAAATTGAAAAGGAAGAAAAAATAGAAAATGAAAAAAAAAGAAAAAAGAAAAAAAAATGAAAATGAAAAAAATGAAAAAAATGAAAATAATGAAAATGAAAAAAAAGCAGAAAAATGAAAGGAAGAAAAATGAAAATGAGAAAGAACAAAAGAAAAGGATCTGACACACCATATCATCATTTTCCACGACACAGCCTTGGAAGAAGAGGAGGAGGAGGAGGAGGAGGAGGAGGCGGGAAAGACCTTGCATGATTCATAGTAACATGGAAAGTTTTTATATTTTTTTTACCTTTTGTCTCTTCCTTATCTCCTCTTCTATCTTCTCTTCTCTTATCTCCTTATTTTATCCTACTTCAATTCTCTCCTCTCCCTATTTACTCTCCTAACTTGTCCTCTCCCTTTCGCCTCTATTTGTTATCTCCTCTTAATCTCCTTCTCATCCTCCTCCTCTTCTTCCTCTTCTTTCCTCCTCTCGTATCTTTCTTTCTTTCTTTCTTTTACTCCTGTTTTCCCTCTTTTACGTTCTCTTCTCATTCTCTTCTCTGCCTCCCTATTCTTTCCTCTACTCTTTCACTCTCTATTATCCACTATTCCTCTCTTCTTCTCTCCTCTCCCTATTTACTCTTCCTAACCTGTCCTCTCCCTTTCGCTTCTATTTGCTATCTCCTCTTTTTCTTAATCCCCTTCTCATCCTCATCCTCCTCTTCCTCTTCTTCCCTTCTCTCGTATCTTTATTTTCTTCTTTCTTTTACTCCTGTCTTCCATATCTTTCGTTCTCTTCTCATCCTCTTCTTTGCTTCCCTATTCTTTCCTCTACTCTCTCTCTCTCTCTCTCTCTCTCTCTCTCTCTCATCCACCATTCCTCTCCTCTTCTCTCCTCTCTTCCCTCCTTTCTTTTCTTCTCTCCCCCTAAACACGTCTAACGCAACTAGACAGATAGATAGAGAGAGAGAGGGAGAGAGAGAGAGGGGAGGGGGGGAGGGGCGCAGTACAACCCGGAACTTGGAACGCCACAGAAACTAATTAAACTCGGGTTGCATACTGTCCAGGCGCCTGCATCACCCTCCTCCTCCTCCTCCTCCTCCTCCTCCTCCTCCTCCTTCTCTTCCTCCTCCTTCCTTGGTCTTTTCGTCAATTATCTTCTTCCTGTTTACTTTGTTGTTCTTTAATGACAAAAATATCCCGCAAATTTTTGGTGTTTTGGGTAATTCTGTGTTTATTGCTCTCTCTCTCTCTCTCTCTCTCTCTCTCATCAGACACACATATCATATCTCACGCACATCATATATTACAACCAAGGCTACCGCACACACACACACACACACACACACACACGCACACACACACACACACACACACACGCACACACACACACGCACACACACACACACACACACACACACGTCACACCTGTCTGTCCGTCACCTGAGAGCTCATCAAAGGGACGCGGTAGGATGTTTTTTTGTCAATGGGAACGAGAACACGAGGAGGAGATTGTAAGATAAGTTAAATTAGACGAGGAAACAAGGAGAAAAAAACCTAATGAATGTATATATCAGTTTACCTAAAAAAAAAAAGAGAAAAAATAGAGAAAAGGAAAAAAAATGGAAGCTTTACCTAAAATCAACTACAGAGAAATATAAAAATACAGAAAAAAATGTAAAGAAAAAATGAATGGATACTAAAAGAAGGTATTTAGATATTTAGAGAGAGATTGTAAGATAAGTTAAATTATACGAGGAAACAAGGAGAAAAAATTTAATTAATGTATATATCGGATTAACTGCAAAAAAAAAAAAAAATAAATAAATAAATAAATAAATAAAAATAAAAATAGAGAAAAGGAAAAAAATGGACGTATATATAGCTTTACCTAGAATCAACTAGAGAAAAATAAAAATACAGAAAAAAAATGTAAAAAAAAATAAATGAATGGATACTTAGGGAAGGTATTTAGATATTTATAGACGAAAAATCACACACACACACACACAAAAAAAAAAAAAAAACAGGAATTTCAACATTTTTCATGATTAGGGAGAAAGAAGAATGACTATGGGAACAAAAAGACGAGGAAGAGATTTTGCGAGATAAGTTAAATTAGACGAGGGAACAGGGAGAAAAAAATTATAATGAATGTATATATTATTTTACCTTTACGTGGAAGAACAGATGGGAAAAGTAACGAAGAATAGATAAAAAAGGTGAGACAAAGAGAATGATTAAGGAAAGATTTTGTGAATGGGAGAAAGACAAGTTATATTAAACGATGAAACAGGGAAAAGAAAAAAAAAAAAAAAAAAAAAAAAAAACGTACCGACTGATTAACATAGAAGCGAATGAAGATGAGAGGAAAAATAACGAAAAACATACAGAACACAAAAGAAGAGAAAATGTGAAATCAACGAAGAGGAAAGAAAGCAAATGAGGAAACAAAATAATACAAAAGAGATGGATTATATTTGTGTATCTTCTATTGTGGCTGAATAAAACAAATATAGGTGTGTCTGTGTGTGTGTGTGTGTGTGTGTGTGTGTGTTATAGATAGATGAAAAGATAAAAAAAGAATAACAATAAAGAAGGAAATCAAGAAGAGAAGATACAATGAGGTGAAAAGGAGACGAAGAATAAGAAGAATAAAAAGTAAACAAACAAACATATAAACAGCAAAAATCCTTCATAATAAAACAACAATAAAAACAAAGATTAAAAGTATTACATCCTTCTATTCATTTCTCTTTTTCTCTTTTGTTTCTCATTATTATTTTTTTTCTATTTCTCATTCCATTTTCCCTTAACCTCAATAATGACATTCTCTCTCTCTCTCTCTCTCCTCTTTTGTTTCTCATTATTATTTGTTTCTATTTCTCATTCCATTTTCCCTTAACCTCAATAATGACATTCTCTCTCTCTCTCTCTCTCTCTTTTCTCTTTTGTTTCTCATTATTATTTTTTTCTATTTCTCATTCCGTTTTCCCCTTATCCCATTAATGACTTATTCTCTCTCTCTCTCTCTCTTGTTTCTCATTATTATATTTTTTTTCTATTTCTCATTCCGTTTTCCCCTTACCCCATTTATGACTCTCTCTCTCTCTCTCTCTCTTGATTTATGGTGACGTTTATTTTTCTCTTTTATTTTTTTTCCTCCGGCATTCTCTTCGCATATTCATCTTTATCGCATTTCTCTGCTCTCATCTTTATCATTTTCTCTTGTTTTTGTCTGGTTATCTATTTTTCTTATTTTTTATCCCTTTTTCTATTTCTCTTTTCTTTTCTAATTCCAGTTCTCTTATTCTGTTCCTTTCTTCCAATTGTCTTCTGTTTATCCCTTCTTCCACTACGCCATCCTTTCTTTCCTTATTTAATTTCCCTTATTTTTGTGCGTTATTTCATTTCTCTTATTATTTCCTTTATTTCGTTTCTCTATTTTTTGTCTCATTCCATTTCTTTCATTTTTTCTCCTTATCTGATTTCTCTTACAAACCTTTCACTATTTATGGACCTTATTCAATATCTTGCTATTTTTATTTTTATTCTTTTAGTGTGAAACGAAATACAAGAGAGAGATAACACAATATATTAATGGATGATAAAAAAGAGGTAATTCTGATGCGTTAAGAAAATGAAAAAAGAAATATAAACGAAAGAAATTAAAACGGAATGAAATATGAGAGAAATGAGAAAATGAAAAAAATGAAAAGAAATGTGAAAATGAAAGAAAAAATGAAAGAAATGTGAAAATGAATGGAAAAATGAAAGAAATTTGAATATGAATGAAAAAAAAGAAATGTGAAAATGAAAGAAAAATGAAAATGAGAAAATGAAAGAAAAAACGAAAGAAATCTGAAAATGAATGAAAAAAATGATAGAAATGAGAATATAAATAGAAAAAATTATAGAATGAAAGAAAAAAGAAAGATATGTGAAAGGAATAAAGAGAAGAAAAATCGTGTTAGTTCGCAGAGATAAACACCTGAATCTCTCGTTTTTTACACACACACACACACACACACACACACACACACACACACACACACACACACATACACACACAAATGAGGAGAAGTGCTGTGTACACGCATGCAAAAAACCAACATAACATTACCTCAAGTGGAACACACACACACACACACACACACACACACACACACACAGGTGAGTTTTGAGTGTGTTATTGTTTCCATCTTTCGTTTATTCGTTTATTTCTTCTTCGTTTTGTTATTATTTTTTTTCTCCTCCTGACAAAGAGAGATTGAGATAGATTGAGAGAAAATATTATTGTTCCTCCTCTCTCCTGTGCCCTCGTTTTCTTTCTTTCTTTCTCTCCTTTTTTTTTTCTTTCTCTTCTTCGAGTTCATGAAATATAAGACGAATTCGAGATACACATAAAGGAAGAAAAAATAAAAGACAAAAGAATAGAGAGAGAGAGAGAGAATCAAAGAGGGTGTAAAGAAATAAAAAAAAAAATGCAAAAAAAAATTAGAAGAAAGCGAGAAACGAAGAAAGTTAAAAGGACGAAAAAAAAAGAGGCAAAAAATTCAGAGGAAAGCCACACAAATAAAGAAGGAGAAAAAAATAAAAAAAGACAAATAAAGGAAATAATAAAAATAAAAATAAAGAGAAGGAAAATTTGATAAAGTATAAAATGGCAACAGAATTCAGTTTACCTTAATTTTCTTACATAGTGTGTGTGTGTGTGTGAGAGAGAGAGAGAGAGAGAGAGAGAGAGAGAGAGAGAGAGAGAGAGAGAGAGAGAGAGAGAGAGAGAGAGAGAGAGAGAGAGAGAGAGAGGGGTTGGGGTGAGGCTTCCCTAACAAGAAAAACAAACCAACCTCTCTCTCTCTCTCTCTCTCTCTCTCTCTCTCTCTCTCTACGTAGCATTTAAAGTCAATCTTGTACACTATTTTCCGTCCCTATCTTTAATTTATGCCTCTCTCTCTCTCTCTCTCTCGCCCGTAACGGTTGCTTTGTTTTTTCTTCCAACTTTCATGAGAAGACCCACCATCTCCTCCTCCTCCTCCTCCTCCTCCTCCTCCTAATCTTCCTACTCTTCCTCCTCCTCCAGGCGAGTCGCTCCGAGTCGTCTTCGGAACTTCAGAATCGAAAAAAAATACTAAACGAAGCTTCGATCGATTAGAATTCCTTACGGTACACAACGAGGAGGAGGAGGAGGAGCAGGAGGAGGAGGAGGAGGAGGAGGAGGAGGAGGAGGAAATTGGAATAAGAAGTAGGAGGTGAAGAGGTGGAGGAGGAGAAAGAAGAGGACTAAGAGGAAGAAAAACGATAACAACAGGAATATAAATAAAAAGAAGACGAAGACGAAAGAGGAATATGAATAAAAAGAAGACGAAGACGAAAAAGAAGAAGACAAAGAAGACGATGAAGAGAAAGAAGCAGGAAAAAAGACGAAGAAGTAAAGAAGGGAGCGAAGGAAGAAGAGAATGAAGATAAAGAAAAAAAATAGAGAAATACAAAGAAAAGGATAAACAGAGAATCAAAAGCCAAAACGAGAAGGAAAAGCAGTAGGAAGAGAAAGAGAAAGAGAAGAAGGAGTAAGAGGAGAGAGAGAAGAGAGAGAGAAGAGAGAGAGAGAGTGAGACAGAGAGAGAGAGAGAGAGAGAGAGAGAGAGAGAGAGAGAGAGAGAGAGAGAGAGAGAGAGAGAGAGAGAGAGAGAGAGAGAGAGAGAGAGAGGGGGAGGGGGGTTATTCGAGAAATTTAAATGCGTCTTCGGCAGTAATCCAAAGGTAATTTTAATGCTCTCGTAAGTAGTGATCCAATGTTCTTAAATGTGACAGAGAGAGAGAGAGAGAGAGAGAGAGAGAGAGAGAGAGAGAGAGAGAGAGAGAGAGAGAGAGAGAGAGAGAGAGAGAGAGAGAGAGAGAGAATAAACCGACTATTTAAATCGAGATATGTGAATGATATACAAAGACAAGGAGGGGGAGGAGGAGGAGGAGGAGGAATAGAAAGCCAAAGGAAGACTTGAAATAACCAGAATTTTCAAACTACAAAAATTCAAGACCATTTTCAGACAAGTCAAGTTTATTATGCAAAACTGATTTCCTCTACAGCAACCTGATCCTCTCTCTCTCTCTCTCTCTCTCTCTCTCTCTTATGATTTCTCTTGTTTTTTCTCTTCGTAATATTTTCCTTCCTTCCTTCCTTTCTTTTTTTTCTTTCCTTCATTCTTTCTCTCTCTATCTCTTTCTTTCCTTCTCTCTTCCTTTCTTTCTTTACGATTTATTCATTATTGCTTCTCTCTTCTTCTTCTTCTTCTTCTTCTTTTTCTCTTTTCAATACTCTCTCTCTCTCTCTCTCTCTCTCTCTCTTCTTCTTCATTCTTTTCTATATTTCTCTCTTTTTTACTTTCCTCTTTAAATCTCACTGTTCCATTCCCCCCCCCCTCTCTCTCTCTCTCTCTCTCTCTCTCTGACCCTAATCACCTGAGCTAGCCCACGTAACAGGCTCATTAATTACAGGTAAATCCACTGCCCAAAAAAGAGAGCGATGAGGAGGAGGAGGAAAAGAGAAAGGGGAAGAGGAGAAGACAGAAGAGAAGAAGGAAGAAGGAAAAAGTGAAAAAAATAAGAATACTGATAAATATAAGGTAGAAGGGAGAAAAGGGAATGAAAGAAGACAGAATAATAACGAATGAAAAATGAATGAAATGAAAGATATGAAAAAAACCCGGAAAATTAAAACCAGAAAGAAAATTATTGAAAAAGATAAAAATAAATGAAGGAAATAAAAACTGGAATGAAAAAGAATGAAATAAAGTTGGTGAGGAAAGAGTGACGAAGAATAATGATAAAAAAGTGATAGTGAAGAAATATGGAAGCAAATTTAATGAAAAGATAAATAAAGAAGAAAGGAATATATTAAAAAAAAATAAAAAAAGATAAAAATGAGAATAATAAAAGGAAGTTAAATAAAGTAAAGAAGATGAATTAACAGAGTATAGAGTAAAAAAAATAATTAAAAGGAGTATACAGTAAAAGAAGATGAATTGAAGAAAAAAAGGAGGAGGAGAGAGGAAAAAAGTTAAGCATGGAAACGAATGAGTGAAAACAAAGAGTAACGAAGAAGAATTATAAAGGAAAAGAAAAAATAACGAAATCTAGAAAAGGAAAACAAAAATAAATCTCTTCTTTCTTCGTTAACTTCTCATTCTTTTTCGTTGTCGTTTTCTTCTTTTTTGTCTTCTTCTTCGTCTTCTTTTTCTCCTTCTTTGTCTTCTTCGTCTTCTTTTTTCTAATTCTTTGTCTTCTTCTTCTCCTTCTTTGTCTTCTTCGTCTTCTTTTTCTCCTTCTTTGTCTTCTTTTTCTCTTTCTTTGTCTTCTTCTTCGTCTTCTTTTTCTCCTTCTTCGTCTTCTTTTTCTCCTTCTTTGTCTTCTTTTTCTAATTCTTTGTCTTCTTTTTCTCCTTCTTTGTCTTCTTTCTCTTCTTTCTCTTCTTCTTTGTCTTCTTTTTCGTTTTCTTTTCTTCGTGAAGGAAAATAGAAAATAAAATAAATGCAACAAAAATAAAGAAATAGTAACATAAATGAAAACTCACAAACCAGAGTAAAATAAAAAGTAGTTTCCATCTGATCTTCCACTCGTTTTAAACTCAAATTATCAACATTATTCCTACATTTTAACTTTCTTTCCCTTTTTCCCCCAAAGTTAATTTCCTTTCCATTACAAAACTGTTTTCATTTTCCATTCCGCTGAACAAAACCCCAAAAAATAAAATCCACAAATCATTAACATTATTCCAATATATTTACTTTCCTTCCCTTTCCCACGTTTATTTCCCTTCCACTAACAGATTATTTTCCTTTTCCATTCCGGGGCAGAACAGAACTGAAAATTTTAAATGTCTGACTGATGATTTTCTTCTTTTTTTCATCTTTAAAGAGCAAGCAGGTTAGGAAGGCGTCCACACCTCCTCCTAATTACACCTGTGGCTCACCTGTCTGCTGGGAGGAGGAGGAGGAGGAGGAGGAGGAGGAGGAGGAGGAGAAGAAAAGAGAAAGGTTGTGTGGTGTCATTATCGATATCATTACTATTATCAATATTATCATCATTATCTCTACTTTCAAAATTCTTAAGCTATAAAAACAAAAATAAAAATAATAAAAAATAAATAGAACGTCATATATAGGAAATGGAAAGGAAAGAGAAATAAGGAAACTGAGAAAAAAAGGAAATGTAGCTTGAGGAAGAGAGAAGAGGAAGAGGAGGAGGACTAAAAATGAAAAAAAGAGAAAGAAATTGATGGATAAAGAGGGAGATTAGGAAGAAAAGGGAAGGAAAGTAAGTAAAGGAAAAAGGAAAAGAAAGATGAGAAATAAGAAAGGGAAAAATGCATCAAATAAATCATGAAAAATGCAGGAAAAAAAGTTAAAAAAGGAAAATGAAGAAAGACGAGGAGGAGGAAAAGGAAAGAAAAGGCTAGGGTGAAGAAAACAGGAAGAGAAGGAGGAAGAAAAAACGAGACATTAGTGAAGGAGATAAGAGAAGGAAGAAGTGAGGAAGAATAAGCAAAATAAAAAGGAGAAGGAAAAGGAGTAGAAGGAGGAGGAGGAGGAGGAGGTGGAGGAATAAAGGAGGGAAGATCAGTGGAGGAAACAGGAATAGGAGGAAAGGGAGGAAAGGAAGGGAGGAAAAATCGATGAAGCAAATAGAAGATGGAGGAAAGGAAGAAAGGTCAACAAAGCAGGCAAGAGGACGAGGAGGAGGAGGAGTAGAAGAAAGGTCAGGTCAAAGGAGAGAGAGAGAGAGAGAGAGAGAGAGAGAGAGAGAGAGAGAGAGAGAGAGAGAGAGAGAGAGAGAGAGAAGGGGGAGAAAGGGGTCAGAAAGGGGGAGAGGGAGAAGGGGAGAGGTCACTAGCAGGAGGAAAGGTCAAGCGTGTCACGTGACGAAGGGACGTGACCAGGTCATGAGGAGGAGGAGGAGGAGGAGGAGGAGGAGGAGGAGGAGGAGGAGGAGGAGGAGGAGGAAAGGTAAAATTTTGCAAAGGGGAATTTAAAGGTTATTTGAATATGATTATTATTATTATTATTATTATTATTATTATTATTATTATTATTATTACATTATCAATTACTATCCACTCTGTTCCCGTTATCTATTTTATTTTATTTTCATTTATACGTCTATGAAGGAAGAGGAATAAAAAAAAAAGAGGAAGAGGAGGAGGAAGAAAAGGATGTGAGGAGAAAAGAACAGGAAGGAAAGAGAAAAAGGAACAGGATTAAGAAGATGGGAAGAGAGGAAATAAAACAACATACAGAAAACGGAAAGGAAACAGAGAGAAATAAGGAAACTGAGAGAAAAAGAGGAAATATAGTTTGAGGAAGAGGAAGAAGAGGAAGAGGAGGATTAAAAAATGGGATAAGGAGAAGAGGAAGAGATGAGATAGAAGGGAATGGAGAGAGAGAGAGAGAGAGAGAGAGAGAGAGAGAGAGAGAGAGAGAGAGAGAGAGAGAGAGAGAGAGAGAGAGAGAGAGAGAGAGAGAGAGAGAGAGAGAGAGAAGGGTGTAAGGAAAAAGAAAAAGCGAAAATACGTAAATGCAAACTATCCGAACCCAACCGGACCCAACCGAATCCAAGTAGACCTTTGTGTTACTGGTTCTGCAGAGATAGATAGATAGATAAATAGATAGAGAGAGAGAGAGAGAGAGAGAGAGAGAGAGAGAGAGAGAGAGAGAGAGAGAGAGAGAGAGAGAGAGAGAGAGAGAGAGAGAGAGAGAGAGAGAGAGAGAGAGAGAGAGAGAGAGAGAGAGAGAGAGAGAGAGAGAGGAGGTGGAGGAAATAGAGCAATAGAGTGTGTGTGTGTGTGTGTGTGTGTGTGTGTGTGTGTGTGTGTGCTATTGTGTTAGTTTTTTGCATCGTTAACCTCAAATGATAATAAAAATAATATCAAAAACTCAAAAAAAAAATAAAAATGATAATAAAAATAATATCAAACACTCATAAAAATAATAATAATGATGATAAAAATGATAATGATGATAAAAATAATATCGAAAAGTCATAAAAATAATAATGATAATAAAAATAATATCGAAAAATCATAAAAATAATAATGATAATAAAAATAATATCGAAAAATCATAAAAATAATAATGATAATAAAAATAATATCGAAAAGTCATAAAAATAATAATGATGATAAAAATAATATCGAAAAATCATAAAAATAATAATAATGATAATAAAAATAAATAGAAGGAAGCGTCTGTTATTTACACTTTGAAGGAAGACACGAAAAAAATAAACGAAATAAATACAGAAGCAAAACAATAGACCAACTTACGAACATACAAATTAACGAAGGACCGACAAATTACTAAGAAAAAAAAAGGAGAAAAAAAACACAAGTAAATAAGAAAATAACAAAAACAAAGAGAGGAGCGAGAAATATAAATAAAGGAAAAGAAGAAAACGAAATCATATCACAGGACAATTTAGAAGACAATCACGAAGCAACACACACACACACACACACACACACACACACACACACACACACACACACACACACACACCACTGCATTAATTGTCCCCGCAGGTACGAACAGCTGATCGCCTCACCTGTCCACTTCGGAGAGGTGAGGCGGACATCCATTCTCATTTGGCCTTATTTGGGGAAGGTAAGGAGGAGGAGGAGGAGGAGAGAAGGAGTTGAAAGAAGAATAGAAAGAAGAAAGTGAAAGACGGAAAAGAGAAAAATAAAAGAAAAACAAGGAGACGAGAATAGAAAAGAAAAGAAAAAGAAAATAGGGAGATAAGAAAAGGGAATAAGAAGGAGGAGGAGGAGGAGGAGGAGGAGAGAAGGAGTTGAAAGAAGAATAGAAAGAAGAAAGTAAAAGACGGAAAAGAGAAAAATAAAAGAAAAACAAGGAGACGAGAATAGAAAAAGAAAGAAAAAGTAAATAGGGAGATAAGAAAAGGGAATAAGAAGGAGGAGGAGGAGGAGGAGGAGGAGGAGGAGAGAAGGAGTTGAAAGAAGAGTAGAAAGAAGAAAGTGAAAGACGGAAAAGAGAAAAATAAAAGAAAAACAAGGAGACGAGAATAGAAAAAGAAAGAAAAAGTAAATAGGGAGATAAGAAAAGGGAATAAGAAGGAGGAGAAGAAGGAGGAGGAGGAGGAGGAGGAGGAGGGAAAGTATTGGAAGAAGTTGATTATATTTATTACTGGAGAGAGAGAGAGAGAGAGAGAGAGAGAGAGAGAGAGAGAGAGAGAGAGAGAGAGAGAGAGAGAGAGAGAGAGAGAGAGAGAGAGAGAGAGAGAGAGAGAGAGAGAAAATGATTGGCAATAGCGCTTTAGTTATATATTATGGTGTCGTGTGTGTGTGTGTGTGTGTGTGTGTGTGTGTGTGTACGAAAAAATACGCACACAAAACATCACAAAAGTCAAAACAGTCACAACATTTCCCAAACATAATATTCTTCTTTTTTTTTCTTTTTATATTTTACTTTTTGCACCTTGTTAAAATCTTCTCAATAATAATAACATTTTGATGATTCTGTAAAAAATTTATCTGAACCAAAACCGGATTACAGAAAGGGAAATCTCTCTCTCTCTCTCTCTCTCTTGAGGGGAAAACATGGAGGGTGAAAATTCAAAAAGGAAGAGAGAGAGAGAGATAGAGAGAGAGAGAGAGAGAGAGAGAGAGAGAGAGAGAGAGAGAGAGAGAGAGAGAGAGAGAAATTAGAGCAAAAAGATGAACATTCCCAATAATATTTAACAATCACTCTCTCTCTCTCTCTCTCTCTCTTACATTCACTTCTTCAATAAAAAGACTGGAAAAGCGAGACAGGAAAAGAGAAAGGATAGAGAGAGAGAGAGAGAGAGAGAGAGAGAGAGAGAGAGAGAGAGAGAGAGAGAGAGAGAGAGAGAGAGAGAGAGAGAGAGAGAGAGAGAGAGAGAGCAAATAACAAAAGCCATTAATTTATTGCTATTTATTTCTCATTAGTTTCTCCTCCTCCTCCTCCTCCTCCTCCTCCTCCTCCTCCTCTCCTCCTCCTCTTCTTCTTCTTCTTCTTCTTCTTATTCTTCTTCTTCTTATTCTTCTTCTTTTTATTCTTCTTCTTCTTCTCTTCCTCCCTCCTTTCCTTCCCATTTAATTCCTTCCCTTCCCTTCCCTTCCTTCTCCTTCCCTTCCCATCCTAACATCTCCCTTCTCTTCCCTTCCCTTCCCTTCCCTTCTCTTTAATTCCTTCCCTTCCCTTCCCTTCCCTTCCCTTCCCTTCCCTTCCCTTACCTCCCCTTCCCTTCCCTTACAATCCTAACATCTCCCTTCCCTTCCCTCCCTTCCCTTCCCTTCCCTTCCAATCGTAACATCTCCCTTCCCTTTCTCTCCTCATCTTCCCAAACTTTCCATTTTTTGCCATCATAACAAGACCCTTCCCCTTTACATAACTCTCCCCTTTCTCTTCCTACTCCCTTTTCCCTTCCTTTCGCATTAGCTTCTTTTCCCTTCTTTTCACTTTTCATTCTCTTTTCTCTTTTCATCCTTTTTTCCACTTTACTCTACTTTTCCTTTTTTATACCCCTTCCACGCCCTTCCCTACCTATGCCCCTCTTCAAATCTTCCTTCTTTTCCCTTCCTTTCCCTTCCCCTTTCTTTCATTGCCTTTCCTTTTCTTTCGTTTCTTTCCTTTTCTTTTTATTTTCTTTCCTTATCTTCACTTCCATACCCTTCCCTTCCCTTCCCTTCCCTTCTTTTACCCTCCCCTTTTCTTCCCTTCCCATCCCTTTAACATCCTTCCCTTCCCTTCCTTCCTATTCCTTTCCCTCCCCTTCCTTCCTTTTCATTCCCTTCTCTTCCCTTCCCTTCCCTTCACCCCTTCTACATCCTCCCTTTCTATCTACATCTTCTCCAAGCATCCCAAATCCTACTCCTAGCAACATCTCCTCCTCCTCCTCCTCCTCCTCCTCCTCTTCGGGCGGTGGAGGGAAGGAGAAAGTGAGGAGGCACGCGGCGGACGCTTAATTTGCACAAGGTAAGAACTAGAACACCTGACCAAGGTAAGAAGAGCGAGGAGGAGGAGGAGGAGGAGGAGGAGGAGGAGGAGGGAGAAGGATGTGGACTAGAAGAATGGTAGGAATGAGGGGGGCAGAAGAGAAGAAAATAAAGAGAAAAAAGAGAAGAGAAAGGAGAAGAGAAAAAAAAGAAAGGAGGGAAAAGAAAAGAAGAGACAAGTAGAAAATAGAATATAAGAAAACCAAGAGAAAAGAAGATAAGAAAATGGAAGAAAAGCAGAGATAAAAAAAGAAAGTCAAAGAGGAGGAAAAAAGAAGAGAAAAGAAGAGAAGAGAAAGGAAGATGATTATAACGAGGAGGAGGAGGAGGAGGAGGAGGAGGAGGAAATCAATAAAAACTGTACTTAAAAAGGAAGAGGAGGAGGAAAACACAACAGAAGGAGATAAAGAGGAGGAGAAGGAGGAAGAGGAAGATGATAATGAAGATGATTATGATGGTGAGGACGCCGAGTATCAAGATGAGAAAGAGAAGAGGGTAGATGGGAGGAGGAGGAGGAGGAGGAGGAGGAGGAAATCAGCAAAAGGTTAGAAGACCAATTGAAGGAAGAAAAATAAAACTGGAAAATAAAAGCAAATATATAAAGCTACTGAGAGAGAGAGAGAGAGAGAGAGAGAGAGAGAGAGAGAGAGAGAGAGAGAGAGAGAGAGAGAGAGAGAGAGAGAGAGAGAATAAATAAAACAAAATGAAGAAAATACAAAAGAAATAGACGAAAATATTGCCTGGGAGAAAAAAGGAAAGTAGAATTAGGTTAAAAAAAGGAAAGGATGATGAAGAAAGGGAAGAAAAGGAAGAAAATAAACAGACAAACAAGGAAAAGGAAAAGCAAAAAGGAAGAAAAGGGAAATAAGAAAAATAATGAAACCAACAAACAAGAACGAAAAGGAAAAGAAGGAAAAGGAATAATGAAAAGAAAAAAGAAAAGAAATTTGAACTGATAAGCGAAGGGAAAGTTAAAGGCAAGCAGAGCAAGTCAAAAACCAAAATTATACAAAAAAAGAAAAAGAAAAAACTAGAAATACTCGTTTTTATCGGGAAATGACGCGTGAAAGTGACCGAAAATGATGAGGCGAAAGAAAGGAGGAGGAGGAAAATTAGAAAACGAATAGGAATAAAGAAAAAGGGAAGGAATAAAAGGAAATAAATATGGAGAGGAGTAAAAGGAGATAAATAAGAGAAAAAGGAGTAATAAAATGAGGAAATAAATGAGACAAAAGAAGAGGAATAAAATAAAGAGAAAATGAAGCGAAAGAAAGGAGAAGGGAGAAAATCGGAAAATAAAGAAGACGAAGGAAAAGGAGGAGGAATAAGAAGCAAAAGAAATAATAAAATAGATAAATAAAAAGAGCATATTGAATAAAATGAGAAAATAGATCAAAGGGAAGGGAAGAAAATGAGAAAACAAAGATAAAAGAAAATGAGAAGGAATAAAATAGGAAAAGAAAGCAAAAGAAAGGAGATTCAATAAAATAAAATAAATAAATAAAATAAATACAAAAAAAATGGAACGAATAGAATGAAAAAAAAAAAATAATATGCATAAATAAAATAAAATAGGAAAAATAATGATTTCAGTAATAAAAAAGAAAATAAGAGAAAGAAAGGAGAAGGAATAAAAGAAGGAAATACATAAAACAAAGAAGAGGAAAAGGAAAAATGGAAATAAACAAGAAAAAAAGTACTGGTGATTCTAAAAAAAAAAAAAAAGAATGTTAAGATGGTATTAAGAATGGTTTTATATGCTCTCTCTCTCTCTCTCTCTCTCTCTCTCTCAATGCTTGGATGAGTTCTTTAGATATTATTGCTGTCATCCCCCTCCTGTTTTTTTCCTCCTCCTCCTCCTCCTCCTCTTCTTTACCTGGTTACAATTTAATAACGATCTGACAGGTGAGAGGTGGAGTGTGTGTGTGTGTGTGTGTGTGTATGAGAGTATGGGACACACACACACACACACACACACACACACACACACACACACACACACACACACTAGACCCATAACCCCTCCCTCCCTCCCCTCCTCCCCCCCACAAAAAACAAACACACAAACAAACACAGAACCGAAGAGGACGACACGAAGACAGTTATTGAACCCAAGAAGACGATGAAAAAAAAAAAAAAAAAAAAAAAAAAAAAAAAAGGGCCAAGACAGGTAAAACGAGGAGGCGCGCGGGGGGGGGGGATTCTAGGGGGGAGGAGGGGGAAGGGGTGGCCAGGTACAGGTGTGGCTGGCGGGGTGTGGCCGACAAAAACTGGGCAGGAGATGACCCGGCCCCATCCCTGCACTTTCTCCGACCAAGCTGAGAATCTGGACTGGGCGGGGTGCGGGAGGGGTGAGGGGGGGGAAGGGGCGGGGAGGAAGAGAGGGAAGGAAGGGGGGAGGGAGGAGGCGGGGAGGAAGAGAAGAGAGGACGGGAGGGGAGGAGTATACAAGAGCATGGTAGAAGACTTGAAGGAGGAGAGGAAGAGGGAAGAACTGGAGGAGGAGGGAAGGACTGGAGGGAGAGGGAAGGACTGGAGGAAGAAGGAAGAACTGAAGGAAGAAGGAAGAACTGAAGGAAAAAGGAATAAACGAAGTGGATAGGGAAAGGAATGTATAAGAGAGAATTAAAAGAAGGGAAGATAGGAGGAAGAGAAGAAGAAAGAAGAGGAGTAGGAGTTAGAGGAGAAGGATGGAAGGAGGAGGAATAGAAACAGAAAACAGAGGAAGAAAAAGGGGAATAGAAGGAATGAGAAAAAAAGGAAGGAAAAGAAAGATGGAAAGACGACGAAGAAGAAGAGAAAATGGGTTCAAGGGAAGGAAAAAGAGATGGAAGGAATGAAGGAAGAGAGAGCGAGAGCGAGAGAGAGAGAGAGAGAGAGAGAGAGAGAGAGAGAGAGAGAGAGAGAGAGAGAGAGAGAGAGAGAGAGAGAGAGAGAGAGAAGGGGATGGGTAAGCAACGACCTCTAAAAAACTAGACTAGATAGTAAGGGTGCTCCGGTGCCCTTCCCTTCCCTTCCCTTCCCTTCCCTTCCCTTCCCTTCCCTTCCCTTCTCTTTCCTTCCCTTTCTTCCCTTCCCTTCCCTTCTGTTCTGTTGTTCTGTTTTGTACTTCCTTCCATTCTCCTTTCTTCCCTTCCCTTCCCTTCCCTTCCCTTCCCTTCCCTTCCCTTCTCTTTGCTTCCCTTCCCTTCCCTTCCCTTCTGTTCTGTTCCTTCCCTTCCTTCCTTCCCTTCCCTTCCTTCCCTTCCTTCCTTCCCTTCCTCCCTTCCTTCCCTTCCCTTCCCTTCCCCTTCCCTTCCTCCTTCCTTCCCTTCCCTTCCCTTCCTTCCCGTCCCTTCCCTTCCTTCCTTCCCTTCCCTTCCCTTCCCTTCCCTTCCCTTCCCTTCCTTTTCTTCCTTTTCATTCCTTTTCTTTCCATTCCCATCACTTCCCTTCCCTTCCCTTCCCTTCTCTTTCCTTCCCTTTCTTTTCCTTCCCTTCCCTTCTGTTCTGTTGTTCTGTTTTGTAGTTCCTTCCATTCTCCTTTCTTCCCTTCCCTTCCCTTCCCTTCCCTTCTCTTTGCTTCCCTTCCCTTCCCTTCTGTTCTGTTGTTGTTTTGTAGTTTTTCCTTCCCTTCTCCTTTCTTCTCCTCCTTTACCTACTTTTCTTTCCTTTTCTCTTCTCTCCAGTTCCATTCTCTTTGCTTCTCTTCCCTTCCCTTCTGTTCTGTTGTTCCGTTTTGTACTTTTTTTTTCCCTTCTCCTTTCTTCTCCTCCTTATCTTTTCTCTTCCCCTCTCTTCCCTTCCCTTCTATACTCTTTTCTTTCCTTCCCTTCTCTTCCGTTCTATATTCCATTCCTTCCATTCCTATTTAAACCTTCTCTTCTCTTTTCTATCCTTTCATCTCCTTTACTTAACTTTCCTTTACTTCCTCTTCACGATCTTTAATGTTCTCTCTCTCTCTCTCTCTCTCTCTCTCTCTCTCTCTCTCTCTCTCTCTCTCTCTCTCTCTTCCCTTATTTGCTGTTCTTTTTTACTCTGACAGTTTTGCATTTTTTCTCTTCCTTTACTTTCGTTTCTTCTTCCTCTCGCTTCGTCATTTTTTATCTTCTTATATTTCTCTTCTTGTTCAATTTCTCTCTCAATTTCCTTCACTCGATTGCTCTCCTGTTTTCTAGTTTCTTTTTCTATATTTGTCGTTACTGATTCCTCCTCCTCCTCCTCCTCCTCTTCTTCCTCCTCCTCCTCCTCCACATAATCGTAACTGTGCTCTCTGACTCGTTTCTACACACATACACACACACACACACACACTCACTTGCGGGACTATAAAAATGTCGTTCAGAACCCCTTCTCTCTCTAACATTTTCAGAAATTAGGGAAATTTTATGAGTATGGGTACGAGAGAGAGAGAGAGAGAGAGAGAGAGAGAGAGAGAGAGAGAGAGAGAGAGAGAGAGAGAGAGAGAGAGAGAGAGAGAGAGAGAGAGAGAGAGAGAGAGAGAGAGAGAGAGAGAGAGAGAGAGAGAGAGAGAGAGAGAGAGAGAGAGAGAGAGAGAGAGAGAGAGAGAGAGAGAGAGAGAGAGAGAGAGAGAGAGAGAGAGAGAGAGAGAGAGAGAGAGGAGAGAGGAGGAGGAGGAGGAGGAGGAGAAGATCTGGTCTGGTCCTCTTAAGAATGGATGTCTGGGGATGAATATTTGAATGTAAAAAAACAACATATACAAAGAAGTAGTTTTAGTGTCTAGTATGACTCACCACTACAACCACCACCAGAGGAAGAAGAAGAAGAAGAAGAAGAAGAAGAAGAAGAAGAAGAAGAAGAAGGGGAAGAAGAAGAAGAAGAAGAAGAAGAAGAAGAAGAAGAAGAAGAAGAAGAAGAAGAAGAAGAAGAAGAAGAAGAAGAAGAAGAAGAAGAAGAAGAAGGGGAAGAAGAAGAAGAAGAAGAAGAAGAAGAAGAAGAAGAAGAAGAAGAAGAAGAAGAAGAAGAAGAAGAAGAAGGGGAAGAAG
>NC_066550.1:10961225-10966225 GCF_024679095.1 Eriocheir sinensis | reverse complement strand
AGGGAGGGAGGAGTTTACAGGTGACAGTCGATTAGCTACTGAGAAAGATCGAGGCGCAAAAAAGAGAAGGAAAAAGTAAGAGGAGAATGTATATATGAAGGAATTAGTGTTGACGATATTTTTCTTTTGCTGTGTTGGTGTGGAAAGTATTCGATTAACTACTGAGAGGTGCAGAAAAGGGGATAAAATTATATACATGAATGGGAAGAATAATGTAAAGTCCGTGAAATTTGTGCGTAGGAGCAAATGCAGAAAGACTTAAGATTTGTTGTGTAAGAAAAAAACTGATAAAATTTGACGACACTGAAGTACTTGAGAAAATTTAAGGAAAAACTGAAGAAAAAAAGAAAAAAATGAAAATAGTATCTAAGGAACACTGAATGAAAAGACGAAGAAATAACGAAAAAATTAAATGAAGAAAATAATCTGAAAGGGAATATTGAAGAAAGACTGGAACCTGCAGGACTAAAACATTGATGGAAGTGAATTTAAAACCTTTCTAAAGAGTATTTCTCCAATGCTATCAAATAAAAGGGAGAGAAAATTGCATCTTGAGAAGCGTAAAATGGTCCTTTAAATGTGTGTGCAGGAATGATTAGACAAATACTTAAAACATTTACGTGAAGATGAAAAATATACAGGATAGATAGGAAAAAGGAAAATGAATAAGGAAGAAAAAGGAAAAAGGAGAAATAGGAAAAAGGAAATTGTTTAAGGAAGAAAAAAATAGGAAAAAGGAAAATGAATGAAGAAGAAAAGGAAGGAAAATGGATAAATGGGAAAAAGGAAATTGTTTAAGAAAGAAAAATAGGAAAGAAAAATGAATAAGAAAAGGAAAAAATGAGAAATGGGAAAAAGGAAAATGTGTAAGAGAAGGAAAAAGGAGAAATAGGAAAAAAGGAGAATGTATAAGAAAAGGAAAAAAATGGGATAAAAAGGAAAAAGGAAAATGAGGAAAAAAAGGAATAAAAAGGGAAGAAAGGGAAAATATGGAATGTAAAAACGCTCTCTGAACTAAAAATGTATAGCAATTATTTAAACGTCCTATAGAGTAATCCTTCTTTGCAAATTAATTAAAAGGTTGCTAATAATTAAACACCTTGAGACTGTATGTAATGACCGTGGTGACTAATGAACAGGTAAGAATATTTAACACCTTGAAAAGCGGAAAACGTCCATGAAATTTGTTTGCACGAACTAAAAAAAAATACCTGAGCGTACGTGGACAAATTTTGCGAGAAGAAAGAAAAAGAAGAAAAGGTAAAATCGAAAGTATTAAGACGAGGCCATTAACAGATATGCCTGATGAACTTTCTCACAGGTGTTTCTGGCATGGTAATTAACAGGCAAAAAAAATAAGAAGAAGAAACATAGAATTTGAAAGCGATCCATTTTGGTGGGTGCTTAAAGAAGAAAATGTATCAGTAGAAAGAAAATTATGCACTTAATTACTTTCCGACAGGTGTTTGTAGTATGCTAATTAACAGGTAAAAATTCATACACCGAAAAACAACAACTATATGAAATTGGAATATTTTGGTGGTTGCTTAAAAAAAAATAAAGAAAATTATATCAGAAAAAAATTAAATGACGCGACTTTTTTTTATTATTTGACAGGTGTTTCAGGCATGCTAATTAACAGGTAAGAAAAAATAACAATGAAAAAATAAAACCATTAGAAAGTGAAACATTTTTGGTGGCGGCTTAAGGAAAAAAATAAATAAAACGATATCAGAAAACAATAAAATGACGCGCCTTTTATACTCTGACAGGTGTTTCAGGCGTGCTAATTAACAGGTAAGAAAAAATAACAATGAAAAAAAAAAAAACATTAGAAAGTGAGACATTCTTTGTGGCGGCTTAAAGAAAAAATAAATAAAACGATATCAGAAAACAATAAAATGACGCGCCTTTTATACTCTGACAGGTGTTTCAGGCACGCTGATTAACAGGTAAGAAAAAAATAACAATGAAAAAATAAAACCGTTAGAAAGTGAATCATTTTTTGTGGCTGCTTAAGGAAGAAAATAAATAAAACGATATCAGAAAACAATAAAATGACGCGCCTTTTATACTCTGACAGGTGTTTCAGGCACGCTGATTAACAGGTAAGAAAAAAATAACAATGAAAAAATAAAACCATTAGAAAGTGATACATTTTTGGTGGCGGGCTAAACAAAAAATAAGAAATAACACGAGAATTTCTGAACAAATCAAATCATTGGAAAGCAGCATATTCTCGTGAGTGCATAACCAACAAAAAAATCAGACAAAAAAACATGGAAATTTGCTAAACTATTGAAACGTTTCCTGCGTGACCGGCGACATCTAGCACACCGCTCGCCCTGACAGAGATCCTAAAAAATGAAAAAGAATATCATCGGGAAAATGAAAACTATAAAAAAAGAAAACCACGGAATGTAATACTTTGAATATGCAGCAATATTTTTACTTCCTTTTATTTTCTGTTAATGTACGTGGACTACTGAAGGATGAGAAGAGGAGGAGGATGTGAAGGAGGAGGAGGAGGAGGAGGAGGAAGATAGTTATGATTGTGATGAAAATAATAAAGATAGAAATGATGATGGTGGTATTGATAAAGATGGTGAAGATGGCGAAAGGGATAGTGATGATGATGATGATGATGATGATGATGATGTGGAGGAAGAGAAGGATGATGGTGATGACGACGGTGATGAAGAAAATAATAAAGATGGGAATAATGATGGTGGTATTGATAAAGATGGTGAAGATGGGGAAAGGGATAGTGATGATGATGATGATGATGATGATGAAAATAATAAAGATGAGAATGATGATGGTGGTATTGATAAAGATGGTGAAGATGGGGAAAGGGATAGTGATGATGATAATAATGATGATGATGATGATGAAGAAATTAATAAAGAAGAGAATGATGATGGTGGTATTGATAAAGATGGTGAAGATGGGGAAAGGAATAGTGATGATGATGATGATGGTGATGACGTAAGGATATTAGTACAAAGATGAATACTTAATGGTCTCATAGGTAAGTATTCATGACAGGTAAGATTCGTTAAGCGCACCTTTACCTGTAAGAACAAAAACCCTCATCAACGTTTTACTCCTTAACCTGCACGGCATTTTTCTCTTTACATTCTCATTTATTCTTTCACATTTATTTTCACGTTTTTTCATATTTAATTTCACACATGTTTTGACGTTTTCACAGTTCCTTTTCACACCCACTTCACAGTTTTTATTTTTATTTTTCACATTTATATTTTCTCATTTACCTTCTAATGAATTTTTGCGTTTCGCTCCTACTTATTCACCTTTACTTTTCATATTTATAGACAAAGTACACAATTACATAACACTTAACAGTCTGGTGTGTGTGTGTGTGTGTGTGTGTGTGTGTGTGTGTGCGGGAATGCTTCAATGGGAGATATTTCACGCTCGTCATCTCCTCAAAGGATTACCACCCTCCTCCTCCTCCTCCTCCTCCTCCTCCTCCTCCTCCTCCTCCTCCTCCTCCTCCTCTTCTTCCTATCTTGTCCAATCACCTGTCACCTGCCTGGCTAATTTGTACTTTGCTGACTCACCTGTGCTTATTAGAGGAGGAGAAGGAGGAGGAGGAGGAGGAGGAGGAGGAGGAGGAGGAGAAAGATGAAAATAAATGTAAATGGATGGAAATAATATAAGAACGTTGAGAGAGAAAGCAGGCGAGAGAGAGAGAGAGAGAGAGAGAGAGAGAGAGTCTTACACAACCCACATACCCCCTGTACTTCCTCCCTCCTCCTCCTCCTCCTCCTCCTCCTCCTCCTCTTCCTTCACCTCCCCATCTTTTTCCTTCCTCCTTCTCTACCTTTTTCCTCCCCTGCCCCCCTTTGACACACCTCCAATTAAGCTGCCTTACTCAGGTAAAAATTTGCATAACTTAATGTATAACTGAGTGAAGAAGGAGGAGGAGAAGAAGGAGGAGGAGGAGGAGGATTTGAAGGAGAGGTTGAATAGGAAAACGAGAATAAGGAGGAAAAGAAGTTGAATTGGAATAGGAAGAAGAGGAAAAGGAGGAGGAGGAGGAGGGACAAAAGGAGGAAAAGGGAAGAGGTTGAATAGGAGAAGGAAGAGAATGAGGAGGAGGAAGAGGAGAAAGAGGAGGAGGAAAAGGAAGAATAAGAAGAGAAAAATTTTGGAAATACTGAAAAATACATTTACTACTTTATCCTCTCTCTCTCTCTCTCTCTCTCTCTCTCTCTCATTTAAAAACATAGGATCACTACCCACGAGAGCATTAAAATTACCTTTGGGTTACTACCTAAGACGCATTTAAATTTCTCGAATAACCCGCATCTCTCTCTCTCTCTCTCTCTCTCTCTCTCTCTCTCTCTCTCTCTCTCTCTCTCTCTCTCTCTCACCTTTGCGCTTATTGGCCCCGGAATAGGAGCCCGAAATACCTGTGTGACGTCATTAGGAAGGTGAGGCTGGATTGGACAGGTAAGGAAGCTAAGGTTAAGGTGAGGTCTACCTGGCGAGATAAAGATAAAGATAATTTTAGAGATAGGTAAAGACAGCGGGTGAGATAAATGAGATAATAGACAATAGAGGTAGATAAAGAAAATGTATGCTATGGATATGAATGAGAAAGTAGATAATGGAAAAGATGAAGATAAAGATAGATGGGTATATGGGTGATAGAAATGAAGGAATGAAGTTAAGATAAAGAAAATGAGAGAAAACAAGATGATGGAAATAAGATAAAAAGGTCCAAAAAGATAATGGAAATAAGAAAAAAAATAAAGAGAAGGAAATGAAAACAGAATAATGAAAAGAAATGTTAAATAATAAATAATAAAAAAAGAAAAAGAAAGAGAAAGAAAAAATTGGATAAACAACAACAAAACCAAAAACAACAAGAACAAGATGATGATGATAGTGAAGATGATGATGATGATGATGATTGTTTAAAAGGAAAATATATGACCACGCCCCTTTTTGCCTCCCTTCCTCTTCCT
>NC_066550.1:10953725-10956225 GCF_024679095.1 Eriocheir sinensis | reverse complement strand
CTGTACCACCAAAATAACTACTACTATTGCTATGTATGAATGTGTGTGTGTGTGTATGTGTGTGTGTGTGTGTGTGTGTGTGTGTGTGTGAAAATGTACCTCTCTGTACCACCAAAATAACTACTACTATTGCTATGTATGAATATATGCGTGTGTGTATGTGTGTGTGTGTGTGTGTGTGTGTGTAGAGGGGAGGAAAAAGTATATGACAAAAAATTCTACTACTACTTCTACTACTACAAGTACTACTATTTACTTATGATGTGTGTGTTCGTGTGTGCGTGTGTGTGAGTACGTGGAATGCTTAAGTGTGGGATCAAACGGTTGCATTCTCTTAATATGGACTTTGTACTTTCCAAACCGATTCAATATGCATTAGGAATAGATTTCGATCCTCTATCTTGGGTTCGGATTAAATAAGAAAAGAAAAGGGAATCGAATGTGCTTTAATTTAATCTCGTAAGTAGCCATTGTTCCGTGTAATTAAAAAGTTTATTAATAATGATGAAAAAAATATTGAGAGAAAGGAAACTGTCTCCATAATTTTACTTTTTTTTTTTCATTTTCTATCATTTGTATTTTATTTTTTCCTTTCCTTTCCCTTTCTCCTCCTTTTCCTTCACCATCCAACTTTTCCTCTTTCCTTATTTTCTTCTCCTTCATTTTTCTATCAATTAATTTCATCATTTTATTTTTCCATCTCCTTTTCCTTTCTCCTCCTCCTCCACCTTTTCCTTCACCATCCAACTCTCCCTCTTTCCTTATTTTCTTCTCCTTCATTTTTCTATCAATTAATTTCATCATTTTATTTTTCCATCTCCTTTTCCTTTCTCCTCCTCCTCCTCCTTTTCCTTCACCATCTAACTTTTCCTCTTTCCTTATTTTCTTCTCCATTTTTCTATTAATTGCTTTCATCATTTTATTTTTCCATCTTCTTTTCCTTTCTCCTCCTCCTCCTCCTTTTCCTTCACCATCCAACTTTTCCTCTTTCCTTATTTTCTTTTCCATTTTTCTATTAATTGCTTCCATCATTTTATTTTACCTTCTCCTCCATCTCCTTTCTTTTCCTTCCTAGTCTTCCTTTTCCTCTACCATTCAACTGTCTCTCTCTTTCTCTTCTTTCTTCTACTTCCTTCTTTCATATATTCTTTCTATCAATTCCTTCTGTCATTTCATTTTTCCTTCTCGATCTCCCTCCTTCCTTCCTTCCTTCCTTTATTTTATTTTTCTCTATTTCCTTTTCTTCACTCTGTTTCATTCGTTCAATCTTAGTTATTCTTTTTTCACGTTTTTCTTCTTCTTCCTCCTTCTCCATTCCATTATCATCTCTCTCTCTCTCTCTCTCTCTCTCTCTCTCTCTCTCTCTCTCTCTCTCTCCTGCCATTTCCTCCCTTTTCACTCCCTTCCCACATTTTCGCCATTCCAAGGCTTTCTCTCTCTCTCTCTCTCGTTACCCAAGACACCTGGTAATGAGCTTCACACCTTTCCATTATTAGCAAAGGTAACGAACCCTTTCACAGGTAACCACGGTGTGACGACCTTGAGCCACTGAGAGAGAGAGAGGGGGAGTCATACCTCAGCGCTTTACCTGTCCATATTCTGTTAATTAGTGTGTCTGTCACGTAATGGGAAGAGAGAGAGAGAGAGAGAGAGAGAGAGAGAGAGAGAGAGAGAGAGAGAGAGAGAGAGAGAGAGAGAGAATGGAGAAAAAATAATAATGAAAAAGAGAAGAAAGAAAAGAGGGACGAAAGAAAAACGAAAAGAAAAACGAAAAAGTAGAAAGAAAAAGAGAAAAGGAATAAAAAAGAAAAAAGAAAGACAGAAAAGAGAAAAGAAAAAGAAAAAAGTAACGAAAAATTGGAAAAAATATGTAAAAAAAAAACAATAAATATAAGGGAATAATGAGAATCAGATAGAGAGATGAGAATGGAAAAGGGAGAAGAGGAGGAGGAGGAGGAAGAAGAGGAGGAGGAGGAGAAGAATAGGCGATCAGGTGACATAACCAAATAAGGAGATTAACCTGGTTGTATGCAGGTGTGCGTTCCCATAATGACACACCCAGAACTGTCACCTGCCCCCCCCCCCTCCTCCTCCTCCTCCTCCTCCTCCTCCTCCTCCTCCTCCTGTACTTTCTCCTCCAAGTCTATATTTCCATTTCACACTACCTTTAAGTCGATATTCTCTCTCTCTCTCTCTCTCTCTCTCTCTCTCTCTCTCTCTCTCTCTCTCTCTCTCTCTAACACAAATATACAGACATAATATTCTTTGTTTACTGTTTTTTTTTCATTCTTATTCCAAACATCTCCTTCCTCCTCCTCCTCCTCTTCTTCCTCCTCCTCCTCCTCCTTCTCCTCCTCCCACACAATACTGGAGGCACGTGACGGTGTTTCTTAATTGCTTTATTACCTGTAAATTACCTGCCATTTCAGAGGAGGAGGAGGAGGAGGAGGAGGAGGAGGAGGAGGAGGAGGAAGACCAAAACAAGAAAGATTGAGAGGAG
>NC_066550.1:10916225-10948725 GCF_024679095.1 Eriocheir sinensis | reverse complement strand
AAATATGCAGATCGGAAAAGCGCAACAAATGGTCGTTCTGAGGAAAATAATTTGAAAGATGAAAATGGGAAAAGAGGAAAATACTATGTTAAAATCGTAAAAAGGCTACGAAAAGGAGTTTAATGAAAATATACACAAGGAAAAAGTAAAAACAAACTAATGAAAAAAATTAAAACAAAAAAAAAACGAAATAACAAAAGAAATTAATTGAAAGAAACAGAATGAATTGAAATGAAAAGTTTACACACACACACAAAAAAAAAAGTGAGAAATGAAGAGAAGAAGAGGAAGAAAACGAAAATGAGAAGCGTTAAAATATGACAGCCAAGAAAACACACACTGGCGGACGAAAAAAATGTTGCAAATATTGAAATTAAGCGAACGAGCGTGTCATCATGAACCATTAAACAAGGTATTAAAAAGTCTATATGAAAACTTTATTTTTTTACTTTTCTTATTTTGTTTTTGTTTTCTTTCATTTTCTTTTCTACTCTTTATTCTTTTTCTTTTCGATGAGTTTTTTTCTTTTTCTTTCCGTTTCTTGCTTTTTTTTAATCGTTTCTTTTCTATTATTTGCTTTTCTTTTTTCTATTTCTTCCTTTTTCTAAGCTTTCCTTTTCTATTATTTACTTTTCTTTTTTCTATTCCTTTCTTTTTCTAATCTTTCCTTTTATCTATTTTTATTTTTATTATTTTTCTGCTATTCTTTATTCTTTATTCTTCTCTAATATTTGTTTTTCTTCTTTTCTAGTTCTTTTTCCTATTCTTTTCTATTCGTTTATTTCACTTTTTTCTTTTCTTTAATTTTCTTTTTCTTACTATTAATATTTCTTTTCCTCCACTTTTCTCCCTTGTCATTGCTTCCTTCTCTCCCTATTTCCCTCTTTTTTTTTTCCTCCTCAAATTCATCTCTTCCCCTCTTTTCCATCTTTCTTCCCTCCTCCAATCTTTCCTTTCCCTTCCTATCTCCCTTCCTTCCTACTCATCTTCTTCCTTTCCTTCCATCTCCACTCCTTCCTTTCACTTATTTGTTCCTTTCTCTTCTCCACTTCTCCACTTCCCTCTTTCTTTACCCTTCCCTCCATTTCCCTTCTCTCCTCTTCTCATCTCAATTTCTCTCCACTCCCTCTCCTCCCTTCCTCTATCTTACCTCCTCTTCCTTCTCCATTCTTGTATCTTCCTTCCCTTTCTTCCTCCCTCCCCTCCCCCCCTTTCTTAACAAGCCACCAAGGAAGGGTCAATCGGGGAGGAGGAGGAGGAGGAGGAGGAGGAGGAGGAGGAGGAGGAGGAGGAGGAGGAGAAGAGGAGGAAGAGGAGGAGGAGGAAAAGGCTACTGTTTGCGTACGTGGTATTATAATATATTATAATTATGTATGTATGCATGTATGTATGTACGCATGCATGTATGTTTATCACGTACACAGAAGTCCATGAAAATGCAAGAACTCCGTGTACACTACTGAATGAGAAACACACACACACACACACACACACACACACACAGGAAGAAACGTACATACACACTTAAAATGACAAAGATATACACACACACACACACACACACACACACACACACACACACACACACACACACACAAACACACACAGGCAGGTATACACACAAACGTACATACAATATTAAAATGACAAAGATATACACGCCAATACTACACACACACACACACACACACACACACACACACACACACACGCGCCGTCGGGGGTCAAAGGTCAAATGGGGTCGTGACCTCCTCGCGCACCTGCCTCATTAGCAAGCCAGACAGGTAGCTAAAGATTCTCTCCGTCTCTCCTTCCCTCCCCCTCCTTTCCTCCATCCCTCCTTCTCCTCTTCCCCTACCTTCCTTCCTTCTCTTCTCTTTCCTTTTCCTTCCTTCCTTCCTTCCTTCCTTCCTTCCTTCCTTTTCCTTCCTTCCTCTCTCCCTCACTCCCTTTCCTCTTCCCCTACTTTCCTTCCTTTTCTCCCTCCTTCTTCTCTTCTCTCTCCTTTTCCTTCCTCCCTCTCTCCCTCCCTTCCTCCCTCCTTCTCCTTTCCTCCATTTCTCCCTCCTCCCCTTCCTCACTCTCCTCTTCCCCTACCTTCCTTCCTTTTCTCCATCCTTCTTCCTTCTCTTCTCTCTCCTTTTCCTTCCTTCCTCTCTACCTCCTTCCCTCCCTCCCTCCGTTCTTTCCTTCCTTCCTTCCTTCCTTCCTTCCCTCCCTCCCTTCCTTTCCTCATTCACTCCCTCTTTTTTTTCTCTCTCTCTTTGCTACTGTATTGGAGGGATTTGAGAGAGAGAGAGAGAGAGAGAGAGAGAGAGAGAGAGAGAGAGAGAGAGAGAGAGAGAGAGAGAGAGAGAGAGAGAGAGAGAGAGTAAACAAACAACTTAATCTTCCTTATATATATTTCCTTTATCATTATTTTTCCTCCTTTCTTTTCTTTTCCATCATATTTTCTCTTTTGTTTTCTTTCTTTTCTTTAACTCTTTTTTTTCTTTACTCATTTTCTTAACGCCCCCAAAAAGTTTATTTCTTACTAATTTCTTACTTTATTTACTTTTTATTTTACTTAATTTCTACACTTTTTCTTATTCCTCTTCCTCTTTTCCTCACTCTTCCTTTCTTTCTTACTCCATAACATCTACTCTTCCTCTTCCTCCTCCTCCTCTTCTTCTTCCTCCAATTACATTTTCCCTTCTCCATTTTCCACCCTCTTTAAATCCACCACCACCATCACCACCTCCTCCTCCTCTTCAATCAACCTCACCTCTTGCTTGTCAGGTGAAATTTCCCAGGTGAAGGAAGAGCATTACCTTAGCTTACCTGTGATCACGAGGAGGAGGAGGAGGAGGAGGAGGAGGAGGAGGAGGAGGAGGAGGAGGAGGAGGAGGGAGGTAATTCAGCTTTTACTTCCTGTGAGTTTACACGAATGAAAAGATTGAAAAAAAGGAGGACGAGGATGAAGATAAGCAGTAATGAAGGTGATGATGGAGGAGGAGGAGGAGGAGGAGGAGGAGGAGGAGGAACAGAAGTCAGGTTCAGCACGTGTCTTTCCCTCCTCCTTCCCTCCGTCACTCTCTCCCTTCTTTCCTCCTCCTCCTCCTCCTCCTCTTCTCTACCCCATTTCCTTTGAGCTTCTTGTGTTACTGAAGGAAATGGGAGGGACAGGAAGGGAAAAAGAGGGAGAAAATGAAGTAATAGGAGAGAAAATGGAAGAAGATAAAGGAAATAAGAGGAATAGGGAATAAACGGAGCCAGTAAATGAAAGTGGATGAAGGAAGGGAAGGAAAAAGGAGAGAGATGAAGGAAATAAAGAGGAATAAAGAGATAAACGGAGAAAGCAAATGAAAGTGGATAAATGAAGGGAACGAAAATGGAATGAGATGAAGGAAATAAAGAGGAAATAAGGAATAAACGGAGCAAGTAAATGAAAGTGGATGAAGGAAGGGAAGGAAAATGGAATGCGATGAAGGAAATAAAGAGGAAATAAGGAATAAACGGAGCAAGGAAATGAAAGTGGATGAAGGAAGGGAAGGAAAAAGGAAAGAGATGAAGGAAATAAAGAGGAATAAAGGGATAAACGGAGAAAGCAAATGGAAGTGGATGAAGGAAGGGAAAAAAAGGAAAGAGATGAAGGAAATAAAGAGGAAATAAGGAATAAACGGAGCAAGTAAATGAAAGTGGATGAAGGAAGGGAAGGAAAAAGGAAAGAGATGAAGGAAATAAAGAGGAATAAAGAGATAAACGGAGAAAGCAAATGAAAGGAAAGTGGATGAATAGAGGAAGAGAAAGGGAAAGAGAGGAGGGAGGCGAAACGAGGAAAAAGAATGAAAGAACTGAAAGAAAATAAAAAAATAAAAACAAAGTGGAAACAGAGGGAAATATAAGGAAAGGGGAAACAGGAAAGAGGAAATAGTTAAGGTTGAAAAAAATTAAAAACTGCATAAAAAGTAAAAAGGAAAAAATTAGTAGGACCCACTACAAATAAAACAAGCAAACAAACAAACAAACAAACACGTCAGACAACATTACAAGGTGTTAATTAAAAAGTGAAAGACGAAACCACTGAAAAAAAAAACTGACCAAGAAAAAAAGGAAAACAAAAAATAAAAACCAGTCACATTAAAACCCAAAGAAAAAAGAAACGTAAAAAAATATGAAAACAAGAACTCAAGAAAAGAAAAACATAGAAGCAAATAAAGGACATGAATTGGAAAAGGAGAAGAAACAGGAGGAGGTAGAGAAGGATGAAGAAAAAGGAGGAGGAGGAGGAGGAGGAGGAGGAAAACAAATGAGGAAGAGGAGGTATGAAAAAGAGGAGGAGGAGGAGGAGGCAAAAAAAAAAAGAGAAGAGGGAAACAAAGGAGGAAGAAAAGAGAACAAGAAGAAAAGGGAGGTAAAAAAAAGAGGAAGAAGGGAAGGAAAAATAAATAAATAGAGGAAGAAAAGGATTTGGAAAAGGAGGAGGAAGAGGTAAAAAAAAGGAAAAGGAAGATATAGAAAAAGGAGGAGGAGGAGGAGGAGGAGCAGGAGGACGAAGGGAAGAAGAGGAAGAGGATAGGAGGAGGAGGAGGAAGGGTATTTGTGTGAACGGTACCAGTCTTCATGAGAGAGGAGAAGAGGGGGAGGGGGAAGAGGAGGAGGAGGAGGAGGAGGAGGAGGAGGAGGGGGGGAGGGGGTCTACCTGTTAGCCTCTACGCAGGTGAGTTGGGCGATCCTCTTACCTCTTCACTTTTACTTTCATTCCTGTTCCCTATCATCATTATTATTATTATTATTATTATTATTATTATTATTATTATTGCTACTACTACTACTACTACTACTATTTTTTCTCTTCTATTTTTTTCTATTACTTTCTATTCTTTCTTATTTATTTATATGTCATGTATCTCTCTCTCTCTCTCTCTCTCTCTCTCTCTCTCTCAAAAAGTATACATGTGAATCTTTCTTTCTGTCATAAGGTACACACACACACACACACACACACACACACACACACACACACACACACACACACACACACACACAAACACACGCACATTACAACTTCCTGTGTGATTATGTAGAAAAAAGACCACCACGAGGTTACACACACACACACACACACACACACACACAGGCACACGCACTCATGGTCACTCCCTAAGTATATTTCAACCACAGAGACGCACGCACGCACACAAATATAGCCATCACCCTTAACCCTACACGCACACACACACGTACACACACGCACACACAATCACACATAATCACAG
Source organism: Eriocheir sinensis (assembly GCF_024679095.1). Classification (NCBI taxonomy): domain Eukaryota; kingdom Metazoa; phylum Arthropoda; class Malacostraca; order Decapoda; family Varunidae; genus Eriocheir; species Eriocheir sinensis. The sequence continues at coordinate 10,943,467 of NC_066550.1, read as the reverse complement.
GTAAACAGAAGCACCTTGGAAGCGAAAAATTACCTGGCGAAAACAATGAAAAAAAAAACAATGAAAGTGACCATAAATATTTACGAGTATTTTCATTATTTTTTTTTTTTTTTTTTTTTTTTTTCTTCTTTTCCTCTCTCTCTCTCATAAACCTTTCATAACTTTCACGAATATAAATAACAATCATGGAGAGAGAGAGAGAGAGAGAGAGAGAGAGAGAGAGAGAGAGAGAGAGAGAGAGAGAGAGAGAGAGAGAGAGAGAGAGAAGAAGAAGAAGAAGAAGAAAGAAAAGTTAGATAGCTAAATATAAATGAGAAAAGAGAGAAAAGAGAAAGAGAAAGGAAAACAGAAAAAAGAGAAAGAGAAAGAAAAAGAGATAGATAGAGAGAGAGAGAGAGAGAGAGAGAGAGAGAGAGAGAGAGAGAGAGAGAGAGAGTAAGCAACCACATCACCCTTCACCCTTTCCCCCCCATCAAACACACCACCACAAGCAGGAAATGAAGGAAAAGGGGGAAAAGGGAAAGGGGGAAGAAGAGGGAGGGGGAGGGGGTTGCTAATACCTCGGACTCTCGTTAGTGGTTTCGAACCCCTGAACCCTCGACTTCTGAAGCGTATGAAGTACAACTCAACCCAGAAACAAAATTACGAAAGAGGGAAGATATATAAAGATTAAACAGAGGAGGAAGAAGAGAATGAAAAGGAAGAGAAAAGAAGCAAAAGGAAAGATGATATATAGAGAAAGATGGGAATGAAAAAAAAATGACAGGAAATAAGAGAAAAAAGGAAAGAGAAAGAGCAATGAGAAAGTAGAATAGGAGAAAAGGGAAAAACATGATAATGGATAAAAAAAGGAGAAAGGAAAACGAAAAGTAAAAATAGGAAAATAGGTGATGGATGAACACTTTACTAATTCTTAAATAATAATGAGAAATATTTAGTAGTAGTAGTAGTAGTAGTAGTAGTAGTAGTAGTAGTAGTAGTAGTGATAATAACAATAATAATAATAATAATAAGAAGAAGAAGAAGAAGAAGAAGAAGGAAAATAACAAAAAATAGAGCAGAAACCACATCAAGAACAGGAATAAGAACGGGAACAACAACAACAACAAGAAAGAGGAAGAAGAAAAGGAAGAAAAAGTATAAACAAGAAGAAGAAGTAGAAAAAGCAAAACAAGAAGAACAAGAACTAAAACAAGAATAACAAGAAAAATATGAAGAAAATAAGAGAATTAAGACACGAAAAAAGAAAAAAAATAATCGCCTTGTTTCATCTAAAAACAAAAAAAGTAATAAAAATAACCAAATACACAAATGGAATCAATAAAAATAAACAAACAAAGAAAACGAAGAAATAAAAATACAATCAAGAAAACAAACAAAAATAAAACAAGAGAAAAAGAAACAAAAATAAAACAGGAAAACAAACACAAAAATTAAACAAACAAAAACAAAAACAAAAACAATAAAAAACAAACAAAAAAAAGCAAAAATCGAACCTCCAAAAAGTAAAAAAAAAATCAAACTAATAAAATACAAAAAAAAATAAATAAATAAAAATAAATAAAACTAAAACTGACAAAAAAAAAGAAAACAACAAAAAATAAATTACCCTCCTAATCTCAGAAGCCTTTATGGTGGATTTTCCCCAAAGGTTTTTTTTTCCTCTCATTTCTCTAATTTGGGTAATTTTCTAGCAAGCACAGTAATTGCATCCTTGTCCTTGTGTGTGTGTGTGTGTGTGTGTGTGTGTGTGTGTGTGCTACTTAAGTTATACAAAGCGTGAAGGAGGAGGAGGAGAAGAAAGAAGAGGAGGAGAAGAGGAGGAAGAGGAGACAGAGGATGATGTGAAGATGGAGGAGGAAGAAGGGGAAGAAAGGGAGAAGGAAAGGGAGGGAGGAGGAGGAAAGCGTCTAGATAAAAGGGGAGGAAAAAAAGAAAAACAAGGAATAAAGATGGAGAGAAGAGTAGAAGAAGAGAAAGGAAGAAGAGGGAAGGTGAGGTGGAAAGTGAGAGAAAAGGTGAAGGAAGGTGAGAGAAAAATGGAGGAGGAGGAGAATTACTAGAAAAAACAAGTAAAAAACAAACAAAAGAAATAAGAGGAAAATAAAGAAAGAATAAAAGGAGAGGAAGGAAGGAGGAAACAAAAAAAATGGGAGGAAGAAGAAATGGAAAGTGAGAGGAAGGTGAGAGAGAAATGAAGAAGAGGGGTGGGAAGGAAGAGGAGGAGGAGGAGGAAGGGGGGAGGAGAAGAAGGGAGGCAAAAAGTGGGAACGAGAGGGGAAGGGGAGAGTATGAGGTGAAATGGGGAGAGGGGAGAGGAGGAAGTGGGGAGAGAAAAAGGGAGACAAAAAGCAGTGGGGAGGAAACAGAGAGAAAGGGGAGAGAGATGAAAGGAAAAGGGGAGAGGAGGGAGGAGGAAGAGGAGGAAGTGGGGAGAGAAGAAGGGAGACAAAAGACAGTGGGGAGGAAAGAAGAGGGAAAGGGGAGAGAGATGAAAGGAAAGGGAGAGGAGGGAAGGGGAAGAGGAGAAAGGGGGAGAAGAAGGGAGACAAAAAGCACTGGGAAGGAAACAGAGAGGGAAAGGGGAGAGAGATGGAAGGAAAAGGGGAGAGGAGGGAGGGGGAAGAAGAGGAAAGGGGGGAGGAAAAGGGAGGGAAAAAGCAGTGGGGAGGAAACAAGAGGGAAAGGGGAGAGAGATGAAAAGGAGAGGAGGGAGGAAGAAGAGGGAGAAGGAAGGAAAAGGGGAGAAGAGAGAAAAGGAGAATATGACGTGAAAAGGGGAGAGGGGAAAGGGGAGCAGGTGGTCACTAATTACCTGACAATAATCACAACAGGTAAGAACATATGCTCCCCATTCACCCAATTTTCCTTCTCCCCTCCCCCTTTTGTCTCCCCCTTTCTCTTATTCCTCATTTCCACTCCCCTCCCCCTTACCTTCACTCCCTCCTTATCCCCCCTTCTTCTACTTCTTTTCCCTTTCATTCTCCTTTTCTCCTTTTCCCCTCTCTTTTCTCCCCTCTTTCTCCATTTCTATCTACCTTCCCTCTTCCACCTTTTGTGTTTTTTCCCCTTCTCATTCTCTCCCTTTTCCACTGTCCTTCATTCTCACCTCCCCTTCTTTATTCGTGTCCTTCTTTTCCTCTTTCTCTATCATTTCTCTCGATTTTCCTCAATTCCCTCTTCTTTCCTCCATTCTTCCTTCCCCTCCTCGTTCTCCTCAATAACCTTCTCCCCTCCGTCCCCTTCTTCCTCCTCCTCCTTTTCCTTTCCCCTCCTCCCCCTCTTTCCTCCTCCTCCTCCTCCTCCTCCTCCCTTTCTTCATACCTTCTTCCCCTTCCTCACTCTCCCCAATAACCTTCCTTTCCCCCCCCTCCCCCTCCTTTCCCCTCTCCCCTCTTCTCCCCTCACCCCTTTCTCCCCTCCTAAAGCAGACCGGAAGTTGTGGTCTGCTTATGTTTTTTTTTTTCTTGGTTTTTAGTTCTAATGATTTGCTTTTGTTCTTTTTTGTCCGAGTGTGAAATTTGGCTTGCTGTTGTTGTTGTTGTTGTTATTGTTGTTTATCTGTTATTTATTTATTTTATTTATTTATTTATCTATTTCAGTCTTCATTTATTTATTTGTCGTTGATGTTTATGCAATTCTTTCTTTCTTTCTTTTTTTCTTTCTTTTTTCTTTATTTATGTTGTCTGTTATTGTTGTTTTTTTGTTGTTTTATTAATGACACGTAACTTTTATTTTCATTACTGCAGTCTTTAAATTTTACTTTTTGCTTATTTATTTATTTTGTTTCTGTACGGCTATTTTTTTTTTCCTGCCATTCTTCCATTCAAAAATTATATTACTTTTTTTTCTCTTTTTCTTCTTCCTGTCTTCTCATATTCTTTCTCTTTTATTTTTGTCTCATTTTTATTTTTTTCACTTTTTTCTACTTTTCTTCTTCCTTGTTCTCACCCTTTCTTCTTTTCTCATATTCTTTGTTTACTTATTTTCATCGAATATATTTTTTCCATCTCTACTTTCTATTCTTTCATTCTACTCTTTCTTTTATGAGCCAACAAGTCCATAAATCACACACACACACACACACACACACACACACACACACACACACACACACACACACCTTCCCCCCTTCACCTGCCTCATTAGCTACAGGTATGACGTCTAGGGTGAGCAAGGGAGGGAGGGAGGGAAGGGAGGAGAGAGGGAGGGAGAAAGGGAGGGACACGTGACACTGGAGATGAATGATGAGGGAGGGAGGGAGGAAGGGTGGAGGAGGGAGGGAGGGAAGGAGGGGAGGGAGGGAGGGAAGGAGGTAGGGAGGGAGGGAGAGAAATGAGGGCGTGTAGGGGAGAGAAAAAATATTTGACGAAATGAGGAAGTAAATGAGAGAGAGAGAGAGAGAGAGAGAGAGAGAGAGAGAGAGAGAGAGAGAGAGAGAGAGAGAGAGAGAGAGAGAGAGAGAGAGAGAGAGAGAGGGGTGTTATTTTTCATTTATAATTCCCTACAAAAAGTTGATTTGTCGAGTAAAATAAAAAAAAATCTGATTAGTTAATGGCAAACATATAGACAGATAGATAGATAGAAAGATAGGAGAGAGAGAGAGAGAGAGAGAGAGAGAGAGACGTGTCCTCCAGATGGCGTGAGGAATGTTCTAAATCACGGTGCCTTGTCAAAATCTAAAGAGAAAAAAAGAAGAAAAAGTCCATGATATATTTTCTTGGACACGCCAACAGCCGGGAAGAAAAAATGTACACAAGGACAAAAAAACAAGAGGCAAAGACATAAGAAAAAACACATGTAATCTTAGCCGGGGAGGAAAGGAAGAGGAAGGAGAGATTAAGAAGAAAAATAAGAGATAATGACTGAGAGAAAGGAGTAGGAAGAGGAAATGGAGAGAGAAATAAGCAAGAAATAAATATATAGAAAAAAATGAAGGTAATGAGGAGGAAGAAGCTATGGGAGTGAAAGTAAGAGAATGAGAGAAAGGTTAAATAAAAACATGAAAAAAATAGAAAATAAGAGAAAAGGGAGAGAAAAGAGATGCAATAAAGAGGATTACCAAGAAAAAAACGATGGATAAAATAACTGAAATAGAAAAGAAACATGAAATACTGGAAAAAATTATGAAAAAATGGGAGAAATACAGCAATAAGGACGAGAAAGGAAGATTTTTTAAGGCATAAGAATAAAGGAGGTAAATATAAAACTGAAATAGAGAAGAAACATGAAATACTGAAAAGGTCATGAAAAAATGGGAGAAATATAGCAATGAGGACGAGAAACGAAGATTTTTTAAGGCATAAGAATAAAGGAGGGAAATAAAAAACTTAAATAGAAAAGAAACATTGAATACTGAAAAAATGGGAGAAATATAGCAATAAGAACGAGAAAGGAAGATTTTTTAAGGCATAAGAATAAAGGAGGTAAATAAAGAAACTGAAATAGAAAAGAAACATTGAATACTGAAAAAATGGGAGAAATATAGCAATAAGAACGAGAAAGGAAGATTTATTTTTTTGAAGGAATAAGAAGAAAAGAGGTAAATAAATTGAGAAATGAAAAAAATAATTGTAAAAGGGAAAAGTGAGATTAAATTTGGGGAATGAAGTAAAGAAGAAAAGGAAGATGATGAAGAAGATGAAGTATAAGAGGATTGAGATTAAGAAGAAAAAGGAAAAGAAGAACAACAAGAACAACAACAAAACCACTTCAAAACAAAAAACAAAAACAAAAAGAAGTACGAAAAGGGAAAGTACTGGCAGGAAACATTAGGCGTCACACAAACACACGCACAAACAAAGAAAAGAAAAGAAAAAAAAAAGTGAAATCCAGGCGGCAAACCAAGCGAGGAAAAGAGACAGAGGGACAAAAAAAAAAGAAAATGAAACAGGAAAAAAAGACAAAGGGGACAAAAAAAGGAAAATAAAACAGGAAAAAAAGACAAATGGGAGAAATGAAATAAAATAAAACAGGAAAATGGTAGGCAATAAAATCATACACACACACACACACACACACACACACACACACACACACACACACACACACACACAGAAAAAAAAAACGCGAATCTCTGGGAAATAAATCTTGCCAATAACCAGAGACAAAAAAAAAAAAAAAAAAATACAATACAAGGCCTCCAGGCTAATCCGTCTTCGTGACACACACACACACACACACACACACACACACACACACACACACACACACACACACACACACACACTTATTTATCTTCATTCCTTTTTATCTCTTTCTGTTAATATTTTCTCTATTTCTTTTTCTTCCTTTCCTTTCTATCTTTTTTTTAATCTTACTTTTTTATTGCCATTTTCATAACATTTCCTACTTTTATACTTTTCTTTTCTTTTCTTTGTTTTCTCTTTTCATGATTTTCTGAGCACCTTTTATTTCTTTTCCTGCTTCATATTTCTTTTCTTCGTTTTCTTCTTCTTCCCCTCTTTCCTATTTCTTTTTCTTCCTTTCCTTTCGTTATTTCTTTCCCCTTGTTATGATTTCTTTTTCTTCCTTTCCTTTCGTTATTTCGTTCCCCTTGTTATGATTTCTTTTTCTTCCTTTCCTTTCGTTATTTCTTTCCCCTTGTTATGATTTCTTTTTCTTCCTTTCCTTTCATCTTTTCTTCCCCTCTTTCCTATTTCTTTTTCTTCCTTTCCTTTCGTCATTTTTTCCCCTCATTCCTATTTCTTTTTCTTCCTTTCTTTTCACAATTTCTTCCTCTCTTTCCTATTTCTTTTTCTTCCTTTCCTTTCGTCATTTTTTCCCCTCATTCCTATTTCTTTTTCTTCTCCTCTCTTTCCTATCTTTTTCTTCCTTTCCTTTCTATCTTTTTATCTTAACTTTATTACCATCTTCTTAACATATCCTACAAACAAACACACACACACACACACACACACACACACTAATGACCCGTGTATACCCGTAACGACACCTTCCTTACCTTGATACAAAACCACAACAACAGAGGGAGGGAGGGAGGAGAGGGAGGGAGGAAGGGAAGGGGAGAGAGGGAGGAAGGGAGGGAGGAAAAGGGTGCGTCGCGGTGAGCTATGACAAAATGAAGGTGAGAGGAAAAGAGGTAAGAGGAGGGGGAGGAAAATAGGGAAGAGGAGGAGGGAAAGAGGTAAAAAGGGAGAAAGGAAGAAATAAAAGAAAAATGGATAAACAGAGAGGAAAAGGGGTGAAAATAAAAGGAATGAGGAGGGGAAGGAAGGAAATGAAGAAGAAGAGGAAGGAAGGAGGGAAAAAAGGAAAAGAAAGGAAGAGGGGGATGAGAAAAAAAGAGATATGAGGAGAGAAAGAAAAGAAACGAAAAGGAGAGGAAAAGAAAGTAAGAGGAATAGAATTATGAAAAGGGGAAGAAGGGAGAGAGGAAGAAGAAAGTGAAAAGGAAGAAAGGAGGGAAAAAAGGGAGAAAGGAGGAAGACAAAAGAGTAGGAAAAAAAAAAGGAAAGAGGAAAAAAGAAAAAAGGAAAAATTACAAAAACAAGGAAGGAGAATGGAAGAAAAAAATTAAAAGGAAAAAGAAAGAAAGGAAGGACGGAGAGAAAAATATGGAAAGGAGAATGAGAGAAAAAGTAAAGGAATAAAAAAGAGCAAAGAGGAAAAAAGAAAAGGAAGAAAAAGGGACGGATGAGGAAAAGAATAGGAACGAAGGAGGGAAAAGTGAAATAGAAAGGAAGGAAGGAAGGAAGAGAAGAAAGGAAGAATAAATGGAGAGAAAATGTTAATAAAGAGAAAGGGAGGAAGAAAGAGATCAAGTAGAAGGGCAAACTAACCTAACAGAGGGAAAAGGAAAGGAAGAAGAGGAGGAGGAAGAGGAGGAGGAGGAGGAGGAGGAGGTGAAGAGGTGGAGGAAGGAAAAGTGAGGCAATTGGAGGAAGACGACGTGTAAAAAGTGGAGGAAAAAAGTGGAATGATGAATGGAGGGAGGTGGAGAGGTGGAGGAGGGGAAAGTGAAGAGAGGGGGAGAGGGGAGAGGAAAGGAAGGGAGGGAAGGGGAGGGGAAATCGAGGGGGGCGAGGGGAGGGGAAAGGAGGGAGGGAGAAAGGGAGGAAGAGAGGGAAGAAAAGGGAGAAATGGAGAGAAGGAAAGTAAAGGGAAGATTAAAAAGTGAGAAAAAAAAACAGAAAAAGAAAATGAAGAGAAATGAAGAAAAGGGGAAGAAGGAGAAAAAGAGGGAAAAAAAGAAGTCAGAGAATGGGAGAAGAGGGAGAGAATGACAGGAAGAGAAGAGGGGGAGGAGGAAAGGGAAGGCAGGGGAGAAGAGGGGAAGAGCAGTGAAGGGCAAAGGAGTAAATCACACCTCCCCTTCCCTTCCTTTCCTCCCTTTTCCTCCTATTTCCTCCACTTCCTCCCCCCTTACCTCCTTCCCCTTCCCATTCTTTCCTCCTCCTACTCCTTTCCCTTCTTTCCTCCCCACTAATTCCTTTCCCTACCCTTTTTTTTCCTCTCCTTTCCTCCCCTTCCCTTTTTTTCCTCCTCCTACTCTTTTCCCTTCTTTCCTCCCAACTGATTCCTTTACCTACCTTTTTTCCTCTCCTTTCCTCCCCTTCCCATTCTTTCTTCCTCTTACTCCTTTCCCTTCCTTCCTCCCCAATGATTCCTTTCCCTACCCTTTCTTTCCTATCTTTTCCTCCCCTTCCCTTCTTTTCCTCTCCTTTAAACACTTTCCAATCTTTCTTCCCTCTTTCCCTCTTCCCATTCTTTCTTCCTTCTTCCCCATTTCCCTTTCTTTTCCCTTGATTCCCTCCCCTTCACCTTATTTCCTCCCCAATCCCTCTCCTCCCCTTCCTCCTTCCCCTTCTTTCCTCCCCACTCCTTCCTCTTTCCCCATCTTTCATCCCTATTCTCTCTACTTCCCCTTCACTTCTTTATCTCCCCTTGCACACTTCCTTCTTTCCTCCCCTCCCCTCCCCTTAACCTGCTCCCCTTACCTTACCTGCCTAGATGAATCACAGCTTAGACAAATTACAGGTGTATATTTTAGACCTCCAGGTGTCAAAATCAAAGAGGGGAAACTAATTTATTATCTGGACACACCCTGGGCCTCTCTCTCTCTCTCTCTCTCTCTCGTTACTACTTTCCATGGTTAAACTTGTCAGAAAGAGAGAGAGAGAGAGAGAGAAAGGGTTAGTGATAATATACGTAGAAAACTCCCTCCATTCAGTCTATCTATCTATCAATCTATCTATCATTTCTGCAGTTGATAAGAAGAAAGAACAGATAAAATATTGGGTTGCATCGGCCGGGAATCGAACCCGGGCCTCCCGCGTGGCAGGCGAGAATTCTACCACTGAACCACCGATGCCTGGAGGTGTGCGGCGTGACTTGGCGATAACACTGTCACGACGGTGTTCCCGGCGGAGGGAGGCGAGACACACGGAGGTAATGTTTGCTCGAGATTCAAAGCTTGGGAAAAAAATACCGTTTTGAAAGAAAAAAAATTATTGTAGTATGTTTTGATTTTTTTTCCTTGATCTTCACTAATAAAAGAAAAGTCACGCAACGGACATTAAATATTAGCTCGTAAAAAAACAAGGAAGAATGTGGAAGGTCCCAAAATCGTGGAGTGGTATAAAATAAAATGCATATAGGACAACTGAGCTGATTTTGTTTCACTGCCGTGTTTTAAGAAATCCACAAAAACAACAAATTAAAAACAAGAAAATGTGCATCGGCCGGGAATCGAACCCGGGCCTCCCGCGTGGCAGGCGAGAATTCTACCACTGAACCACCGATGCTTGCACTCAACCGGTTTGGGAGTAGTAAATGAAAGCAGATACGCACACGCAAGCACACGCAAGCACCCCCCCCCAAAAAAATAAATAAATAAATAAATAATCAACAACAGGTCCTGCTTTTTCTTCTCTTCGGCCTTTTTTCTTTTTTTTCTCTTACTTTCCACTTTTCTTCTCCATTTTCTCTTTCATCTTACTTTTCTCCTCTTAATTTTCTCTTCTCGCTTCCAAACTTCTCCTCTTCCCTTTAGTCCCTTTCCCCCTAAATCTCCTTCTATTTCCTCCCCTTATTTATCATCTCTCCCTTTTTTCTCCCCCCCTTCTCTCCAATCATCTCCCCCCTCACCTCCCCTCCTTTCTCTCCCAAAACCCATCCCTTTCCCCTTTCCTCCCTCCCTCCTCCCTTCCCCGCTCCTCTGCTCCCTTATCTCCCCTGCCCCTTTCTCTCCTCCCTTTCCCTCTCCCTCTTCTCTCCTCCTCCCCCTTTTCCCTCTCCCCTCCCCCCATCTCATTACCTCCAACTGTCTCCCTAGCCACGCACAGACATACCATTAAGAAAAGAAGGTTAATGAGGAGAGAGAGAGAGAGAGAGAGAGAGAGAGAGAGAGAGAGAAAGAGAAAAGGAAGAAAAAGAGAAAGAAAGGAGAAGGAGAAGAGGAAGAGAGGAAGAGAAAAGGTAGAGCAAATTAGATATAGTTACTTTGCCCTTTAACCTCTCTCTCTCTCTCTCTCTCTCTCTCTCTCTCTCTCTCTCTCTCTCTCTCTCTCTCTCTCTCTCTCTCTCTCTCTCTCTCTCTCTCTCATGATGTGCTTGGAAGGCCGGCAAAGAGATGGACAAAGGAAATACACACACACACACACACACACACACACACACACACACACACTCACACACACACACACGCAAACCACAGCACAAGGCTCCTTCAGGGTTGCATTCCGGCGCCTGTGTACTATTCCAAGGTTGTGTTGTCGTGAGTTGTCCCATTCCAGGAAAACACGTCAAGTTGGGTCTAAAAGGGTGATGAGTGGGAGGGGAAGGGGAGTAGGGGAGTGTAGTGGGGGTGATGGGTGGGGAGGGGAAGGGGAGTAGGGGTGTTGTGGGGGTGATGGGTGTGGGTGTGGTGGGGGAGAGGGGAGATGTAAGGGGTTGGGGAGAGGGAAATAGAGGAAGGGTAGGCAAGGGAAATAGGGGAAAGGAGAGAGAGAAGAGAGGAGGTTGGAAGAGAAGGGAGAAAGGAAAGAAGAATTAGGAGTGTGTGTGTATGTGTGTGTGTATGTGTGTGTGTGTGTGTGTGTGTGTGTGTGTGTGTGTGTAGGTGGGGGAGGTAGGGGGGTGATAGGGGGTGTAGGTGATAATGAAGGGGTTGTGTAGGGGGGGATTATACCTATCACAATCCCCCAATTCCTCCTCCTCCTCCTCCTCCTCCTCCTCTTCCTCCTCCTCCTCGTCCTCCTCCTCTTCCTCCTCCAAAATGTAACACGGATCTTAATGAAACGAAAATGGTAAAAAAATTTATCTTGTTTACATGTGTGAAATAACCGCAAGCACACACACACACACACACACACGCTCAGTCCCATCACAGTAACAAAATGAAAATACACACACACATACATACATAGACACATACATACATACAGACAGACAGACACAAAAAAATATATATAAATGTGGAAATTTCCGCTTAAATCCAGAAGAGTTTATGAGGTGGAAAAGGAGGAAGAGAAAGAGGAGTAAGAGGAGGAGGAGGAGGAGGAGGAAGACAAGGACGACGAAAAGGACGAGGAGGAGGAAGAGGAAGAGGAGGAGGAGGAGGAGGAGGAGGACAAGGACGACGAAAAGGACAAGGAGGAGGAAGAGGAAGAGGAGGAGGAGGAGGAGGAAGAGAGAAATGGTTACGCAGCCAACTCTGTACCACACCCTCTCTCTCTCTCTCTCTCTCTCTCTCTCTCTCTCTCTCTCTCTCTCTCTGATACACAAATTATATAAAAAAATACAAATACTCAAAAATACTTCAAATACACGAAAAATCAGTAAAATAAAAATAAAACAGTAAACAAAATCAGTAAAAAGAGGGAAATTTTGGGTGTTTTCCAATTTCTTTTTCTCTTTTTTTTGTCTGTCTGTCTAACTTGCATCCTGGTTTCCCAATGTTGGTTTCTTTATGATTTCCTCCTCTTCTTTTTAATCTTTTTTTTCTCGATCAGTTTCTCTTCTCTTCCTTTTTTTATATTTTTTTTGTGGTCGATTTTTCTTTCATTTGTTTTGTTTTGTTTCTTTGATATCTATTTTTCATCTTTTTTATTTTGTTGTTCTTTATTTTTGACTTTTTTGTTTTCTCTTTTTCCTCATTTTTTTATTTCAAACCAAATTTCATCTTATTTTTCTTTTTCTTCTTCTACTTCTTCTTCTTCTTCTTTCTTGTTTTAGTTGATGTTCTTGTCCTTGTTATTGCTGTTCATGTCCTCCTCCTTCTCCTCCTCCTCCTTCTCCCACTCCTCCTCCTCTTCCTCCTTCTCCTCCTCCTCCTCCTTTTTGACAATCCTCACTGCTTTTCCTCCTTTCTTACCTGTGTATAATTAACAGCTATGGAGGAGGAGGAGGAGGAAGGGGATGAGGAAGAGGAGGAGGAGGAGGAAGAGGAGGAGGAGGAGGAGGGAGGGAATTCAGCTTTAGCAATTGCGTTAGATAGGGGATGCGTCTCTCTCTCTCTGTCTCTCTCTCTCTCTCTCTGTTATTAATAGCGACAGTTCCCTCCAAGCGATGACCAGAGATAAAGAGAAGACCAGGAAGAATAACTCCTCCTCCTCCTCCTCCTCCTCCTCCTCCTCCTCCTCCTACTTCTCCTCCTCCTTTCCTCCCACGTTTTCTTTCTTCCTCCATCGCGTTTTTTGTGTCTGTCTTTCCTGGAAGTTACGAGTTTCTCTTCCTTCATTCTAATGCCCGGAGTAATATTTCTTTCTTTCCTTCCTTTCGTTTATTTATTGGCGGGTTCAATTTTTTTTCTTTTTTCTTCTTTTTTTCTTGATTTATTTCGGACTTTCATTTCTTGCAACTTTCTTTTTCCTGTCCTGTCTTTTTTTTTAATGCTTGTCTTTTTCTTTTATTTCCTTCCGCATGTTTTAATCCTTTTTTTCTTTTTTTCTTTTCATTTTTGAGTTTCTCCATTTTTTTCTTTTTTCTTTTCTCCTGATTTATTTCGTACTTTCTTTTCTTAACACTTTATTTTTCCTGACCTGTCTTTTTCTTTCTTTTTTTAATACTTCTCTTTCTTGGCTGCTTTCTTTCTTTTCTTTCCTTCTGCAGCTTTTCAAAACAAAAAATAAATAAGAAAATAAAAATGCTACATAATTCTGTTTTTTTCTTTTAATTTTTTTTTGTCCGTATCTCCCAATATATTTATTTTTTTATTTTTCATTCCTTCTTTCTTTTCTTCTCTTCCTTTCTTTCCGTTAATCTTTCTTTCCTTCTCATTCTTTTCCCTTATTTTCTTTCTATATTTCTATGCGCTTTCCTTTTCTTCCTTCACTTTCTTTCACTCCTTTCTTTCAATCTTTCTTACCAACCCTTGCCGACTTATTTTCAACATATTATTAAACTCTACAAAATATGGAAACTCGAGATTTTTACTAATTTTCTACTTATTTCTACTTTACTACTTATTTCTACTTTACTTACTTCTACTTATTTCTACTTTTCTACTTATTTTTACTTATTTCTACTTATTTCTAATTTTCTACTTATTTCTAATTTTCTACTTATTTCTACTTCTCTACTTATTTCTTCTTATCTACTTATTTCTACTTATTTCTACTTTTCAACTTTTTTCTACTTGAATTTCGACAACTTTAACTTTCTACATATACAGATTTACAACTTTCCTTATCCAATTGCTTCATTCCTATACATAAAAAAAAGGTAAAAAGATTAAAGGCGGAAGAAAAGAAGGAAAGGAGAACGAAATAACATCAGATAATTAACAGGAGACAACCGCACAATAAGATGAATTATGATTGGTCAAGATTTTCATCCCGGGAAGGTGATTGGCTCTCAGGGTGATGCTGGGCGGTGATTGGCTAGTTGGGAGATGTGCGTGGGTGCGTGCGTGTGGGGGGGGGGAGGAGGGGGAATGTGTGTGTGTGTGTGAGGGGGGGTGAAGGAGGGGAGGTGATAGTGTGTGTGGGGGGAGGGAGGGGAAGTGTGTGTGTGTGTGTGTGTGTGTGTGTGTGTGTGTGTGTGTGTGTGTGTGTGTGTGTGTGTGTGTGTGTGTTCTTGGAAATAAATAGACGATTCCAGAGAAGTAAAAAAAGATAAGTAAAAAATCCTAAATACACACAAAAAAAGAGAAAGAAAACGTTACATAATTCTCTCTCTCTCTCTCTCTCTCTCTCTCTCTCTCTCTCTCTCTCTCTCTCTCTCTCTGTAAGACCCCTCAAAAAATAATGAAAAAAACTGGAAAAAACTGGAAACTAAAACTACTCTCTCTCTCTCTCTCTCTCTCTCTCTCTCTCTCTCTCTCTCTTAAAAACCATCAAAAATAATTAAAAAAAACCTGGAAAAAACTCGACAACCAAAACTACTACACACAATCTCTCTCTCTCTCTCTCTCTCTCTCTCTCTCTCGGCCTTGCGTCACGGCGGGCGGACACAAGACACTCGGGACCTTCGCGGCTTCCTCCCTCGGTGTATCTGGGTGTATCAAGGTGCAGCGGGGCTCGAACCGGGGTGTTTGGGAATGGGGGGAAGAGTTCGCAGGGTGCAGTGCCAGGGAGGAGGGTGTGAAGAGGGTGTTAGGGGTGCTAGGGAGGGTGAAGATGTGTGGGGTAGTGAATGTGTGTGTTTTGGTATGTGTATGTATGTGTGTGTGTATGTGTTGGGAAGAATGTATGTGTGTATGTGTGTTTGTGGGTTTTTTTTTAAGTGTATGTATGAGTGTATGTGTTAGGAAGTATGTATGTGTCTATGTGTGGTTTGGTAAGTGTATGTGTGTGTGTGTGTGTGTGTGTGTGTGTGTGTGTGTTGGTATAACTGCATGTCTCTATATGTGTGTACGTGTAATTAGCTATGTTATTAGGTGTTTCTGAGATGTAAAGAAAGTGTATGTTGGTGTATTTAAAGGTGTAAAGACAAAATAAAAAAGTGTTAAGCTTTAAAAAGGTGTAAATGAGTGTAGATGTGTGTAGGAGTATGGTGAAGGTGAACTTGTAGATATAAACGGAATACAAAGACCAGTTACAGTATACGAAAATGTAGAATGATTGTATTAAGTAGCATAAGAGAGCATATTGACTTACGAAATACGAGTGTTTGTAGGTGAAAGGATCCAATTAAAGCTGCAGGTGTACTTTAAGAATCTAGTGTATGGAGAATAGGCTGTGTACGAGTGTAGAATCGATGTAGGATGTATGAAATAAAGAAAAATAAGAAAATGATGCAATAAGTAAGGAATGAGATTTGGGAGTATTTTCATATTTGTAGTATAAGAAGAGTAAGCCGTGTAGGGTGAGTGCACGTTAGTATATCTGGGTGTAGGTATAAGGGTGTATTTAGGGCAACGTTCCATGGGGTGTATAAATGTGAGAGAGAGAGAGAGAGAGAGAGAGAGAGAGAGAGAGAGAGTCACGTCTGCAAGCAATCTCATAATCTTTCTCCTCCACCTCCTCCTCGTCGTCCTCCTCCTCCTCCTCCTCCTCCTCCTCCTCCTCCTCCTCCTCCTCCTCCTCCTCCTCCTCCTCTTTCTATTTCTTCCCATCCTTCTCTTTTAATTCCTTTCCTCCCTTTCCTTCACCTCACAAAAAAAGGCAAAATTACAAAAGCAATATAATGAAAATACCAATAATATCAATACTATTTTTTTATAATTAAACCGCTACTCTAATTACTAATGCTTATATATTACTCTTTACCCTACTTATACTTTCCCAAAAAATATATATAACAATTCATTTAAAAATCAATATATTCTTAGTGCATGTTATAATCGCCCTTGTGAAAACGTGTTATAAGGTTCAAATTGGGCGTTCACGTTCTTGTAAATTATAGATTAGAGAAATTATGTGCAAGATCTCTCTCTCTCTCTCTCTCTCTCTCTCTCTTTGCTATTCTCTTCTCTTCTCTTCTCATCTCTTCTCTTTTCTTCTCTCCTGACTCAAACAGTTAAACTTGCATTCTCTAGAAAGGCGAAGGGTGCGTGGAGACATGATCGTGGTTTATAAATGGATGAAATGCTTTAATAAGGGGGATATTCATAAGGTTTTGTTGGTAAGAGAACCGGGTAGGACACGAAGTAATGTGTTTAAACTGGATACAATCAGATTCAGCAGGGACATAGGCAAAAATTGGTTTACTAACAGGGTGGTGGATGAGTGGAATAGGCTTAGCAGTCATGTGGTGAATGCCAATACAATTGTCACATTCAAAAATAGATTAGATAATTCATGGACAGCGATATTAGGTGGGGTTAGATACACGGGAGAAGAGGTTCAAAGGAGCTGCCTTGTACAAGCCTACCGGCCTCTTGCAGACTCCTACGTTCTTATGATCTTATGTTCTCTCCTCTTCCTTTTCTTTTCCTCTCCTTTTCCTCTTCCTTTTCCTCTTCCTCGTCCTCTCTCCCTTTCCCTCTTCCTCTTCCTCTTCCTCTCCTTTTCCTTTTCTTTTCCTCTCCTTTTCCTCTTCCTTTTCCTCTTCCTTTCCCTCTCCCTCGTCCTCTCTCCCTTTCCCTCTTCCTCTTCCTCTTCCTCTCCTTTTCCTTTTCTTTTCCTCTCCTTTTCCTCTTCCTTTTCCTCTTCCTTTCCCTCTCCCTCGTCCTCTCTCCCTTTCCCTCTTCCTCTTCCTCTTCCTCTCCTCTCCCTCGTCCTCTCCCTGTCGCAAGCTCTACGAGGATACAAAATTTAATATAATCCGCTCCTCCGCCCAGCTACACAATTACTCGAGATTAAATTAGCATGAACCTTAACGTTAGCTTACATAAGATACATGAACCATACAATTAGCTTATGTAATATGCACGTAATTTTTCTCTCTCGTTTTCCCTTTTTCCCTTTCATCTCCTTATCTTACGCGTTTTTTTTCTTTCTCTCTTGTGCCATGTTTCCCTTCTTCCCTCCCTTTCTCTTCCCATACCAACTTTTTTCTTTACTTTCTCCCCTTCCAAAATTCCTATCATCCCTTCCATTCCCTTCCATTCCTTTCCTCCTCCTCCCTTCCTTCCCTTCTCCCCTTCCAAAATTCCCATCATCCCTTCCCTTCCCTTCCATTCCTTTCCTCCTCCTCCCTTCCTTCCCTTCTCACCTTTTCCCTTCCATTCCTTTCCTCCTCCTCCCTTCCTTCCCTTCTCCCCTTCCAAAATTCCTATCACCCCTTTCCCTTCCCTTCCAATAACAAACTAACTCTTTCCATTCCTTTCTTCCTCCTCCCTTCCCTTCTTCCCTTCCAAAATTCCCATCCCTTCCCTTCCCTTTCAATAACTATCCAATTATTTCCATTCCTTTCCTCCTCCTTCCTTCCTTCCCTTCTCCCATTCCAAACATCCCTTTTTCCCTTCTCTTTCCTTCCCTTTCTCTTCCTCCTCCTCTTCCAGTATTTCCTTCTTCCTTCCTCTCCCTTTCATTCATTTTTTTTCTTTTCCTTCCCTTTTATTCCTCCCCATCACCCCTTCCCTTTCCCTTCCCTTCCTCTCTGTTCTTTCCCTTATTCCATTCCAGTCTTTCCAACATCCTTTCCATTCCCTTCCATTCCCTTCCCACCTGTTCTTTCCCTTCTCTACTTCCAGTCTTCCCATCACCCTTTCCATTCCCTTCCCTTCCCATCCCCTCTGTTCTTTCCCTCCTCTAATTCCAGTCTTTCCATCACCCTTTCCATTCCCTTCCCTTCCAAATACTATTCAACTCTTTCCTCCTCCTCCTCCTCCTCCTCCTCCTCCAACACGCCTCACCTCTCCGCCCCGGTAATTAGCCCCTCCAATAATCAAGGTAAGCCATTAAAGTCCACCTCATTATCGGGCTTCAGGTGTGAGGGCACGTGAGGGCAGGGGTCAAGGGGGGGAGGGGAAGGGGGGACGAACGGGGTTATGAGGTTAAGAAGGGGAGAAAGGAGTTAAATAAGTAAAGAGGGATTAAATTAAGTAAAGAAATAAAGTAAGGAGTAAATAAAAGAAAAGAAGGAAGTAGAGGAAATAAAAAAGAGGAAAGGGAAGAATGGGAAGAGGAGAGAAGCAGAGGAGAGACGAAAGAGGAAGAGGGAGGAAGAAGATGGGCTGGGAGGATCAGAAGGTAGAAAATAGAGGTAAGGAGGAAATTAAAAGAAAAAAGAAAAGAAAGAGAAGGTAGAGGGAATAAAAGGGAAAGGGAAAGGGAAGAATGGGAAGAGAAGAGAAGCAGAGGAGAGACGAAAGGGGAAGAGAAAGGAGGAAAATGGGTTAGGAGTGTCAGAAGAAAGAAAGAAGAAAGAGGGAAGGAGGAAATTAAGGAAAAGGGAAAATGTGCCAGTAGGAAAAGGAAGAGGAAAGGGAGCGAGAGAAAGGGTTAAGAGGTTAAGAGGAGTAGATGAAGAGGGTAATTAAGAGGAAAGAAGGTACTGAGAAGGAATTAAAGAGGAAGAATACAGGGAAGGGTGAGAAAGGCAGGAAGAGGAGGAGGAAGAGGAGGGGGAAAAAAGAAAAGAGGAAAAAGGCAAATAAAATGAAAATGGAGGGGGAGAGGGAAAAGTGGAGATAAAAAGTGAGATTAGAAGATTATGAAGGTAGGAAAAAGGAGATTAGCATAACTTAAGAAGACAAGGAAGAGGAAGAAAAGAGAGGAGGGAGGTAGTGAGTGGAAATTAAAGAGGAAGAGTACTGGGAAGGATGGGAGAGGCAGGAAGAGGAGGAGGAAGAGGAGGGGGAAGAAAGAAAAGGGGAAGAGGTAAATTAAATAAAAATGAAGAGGAAGAGGGAAAAAGGGAGGAGAGAAAAAAAGGGAGATTAGGAGATTATGAAGGTAGGAAGAAGGAGATTAGCATAACTTAAGACGACAAGGAAGAGGAAGAAAAGAGAGGAGGGAAATGAGATGAGAGAGAGGGGGAAGAAGAGGGGAAGATAAAGGAGAGAAATAAAATAGGTTATGAGTTTAAGAAGGTAGAAAAAAGAGGATTAGCAGAAGGGAACGGAGGTAGAGAAGAGGAAGAAGGGGAGAAGAGGGAAGGGGAGGAAGGGGAAGAGGGAGTTTAAAAGGGCTTAAGTGGGGAGGAAGGGGAGATTAAATGGGTGAAGTAGGGGAAGTGGGGTGAAGGACGGAAGAGGAAAAAAAGGGGTGAGGAGGAGGAGGAGGAGGAGGAGGAACTTGATTGGAAGGTAAAGGGGAGAGAAGAAATAGGGAGAAGAGAGAGAAGGGGAGGAGATGAAGAAAGAGAGTAGGGATTAAAAGGAGAGATAAATATGTTTGAAGGAGGAAAAAAAAGAGGAGAGAAGGAGAGGAGATGAAGAAAGAGAGTAGGGAATAAAGGAAGATTGATAAATGTGTGTTAAGGAGGAAAAGAAAGAAGAGAGAGAAGGAGAGTAAATGAAGAAAGAGAGTAGAGAATAAAGAAAGAGGGAGATAAATATGTGTGAAGGAGGAAAATAGATAAGAGAGGAGAGAGATAATTTTAAAAGTAAAGAGA
This sequence comes from Eriocheir sinensis, assembly GCF_024679095.1. Taxonomy (NCBI): domain Eukaryota; kingdom Metazoa; phylum Arthropoda; class Malacostraca; order Decapoda; family Varunidae; genus Eriocheir; species Eriocheir sinensis. Next base: position 10,924,060 of record NC_066550.1, on the reverse strand, counting down.
GAAAGTACAGTAAAGAGGAAGAAAAATAAGTGGGAGAGAGGAGGAAGAAGATAAAGGGAGGAGAGGTATAGAAGAGATAGTTAAACATAAGAAGAAAGGAAGTAGAGAAAAAAAAGGGAGGAGACATACAACAAAGTGGATGAGAAAGGAAGAAAAAAAGGAAGATAGAGAAGGGAGAAGAGGGGGTTTAAATACATGAAGTAGGAGAGTAAAGAGAAAGGAAGAAGGAGATGAAAGAAGAAGAAGTAGATGAGGGAAAGGACTTATTAAGAAGAGAAAAAGGAATAGAAAGAAAAGTTGAAAGAGATAGCGAGGAAGAAGAGGAAGGAAGGAAGAAAAGGTAAAGAAGGGAAAGGAAGAGAAAGGAAAAATTAAAGAGAAAAAGCGACGGCAATGAAACCGGTGGAAGAAAAAGAAGAAGGAAGAAGAGGAAAGTAGAAGAATAAGGAAGACAGACTGAGAATAAAAGTGGAGTAATTAAACACCTCCCTATCTATTATCTACCATGTATCTACTATCATATCCTTCCTATCCATTATCTATTACAATTTATCTATCCTTAACCTCCCTATCTACTAATTATCTACCTTTTAACCTATCTACTGAACTATCTATCTATCTATCTATCTATCTTCAACAGGTAAACACAAGGAGGCAACCCACATAACTTGGCAATACACGAAAGCACTAACACACACACACACACACACACACACACACACACACACACACACACACACTTGGCGTCTTCGTGTGCGTATATGTAGATGGTGGAGGAGGGGAGCAAGCAAGACATGTGGGTATTTGCACACGCACACACACACACACACACACACACACACACACACACACACACACACGAGCCTGCTATTTACACATGCAAATACCGGACTACCATAACAAGAAAATAGGTTACCTTGCACTGCCTTGATATGCTGGAGAGAGAGAGAGAGAGAGAGAGAGAGAGAGAGAGAGAGAGAGAACTATATGTGTAGGTCAAGTTAAACACGAGAAAGAAAAGATACAAAAAGGAATAAAACTAGAGAGAGAGAGAGAACTATATGTGTTAGCCAAGTTTCAGACGAGAAAGAAAAGCTACAAAAAGGAATAAAGCAAAAAATAATAAAAGAGAGAGAGAGAGACAGAGAGAGATCACGCGTACGATATTTTTTCCCTCGTGATGTCATTGTTTCTCTGTCTGATGTACGATATTATTATTATTATTATTTTTATTTTTATTTTTATTATTATTATTATTATTATTATCGTTATTATTACTATTATTACTATTATTTTTCTCTCTCTCTCTCTCTCTCTCTCTCTCTCTCTCTCTCTCTCCCCTCGATCGTGTATATATATTATTCATTCTTTATAGCGATTCGTATCTTGCAAAGCGAAAGGAAGAGGAGGAGGAGGAGGAGGAGAAGGAAGAGGAGGAGGAGAAAAGGGAGGGGGAGTGGAGGACCTTGACACACTTGAAGCGACTCCTCCTCTTGTCTTCCCTCCTTCTCCTCCTCCTCCTCCTCCTCCTCCTCTGCTCTGGTTTAGTATCACACAAGAATCAGCTACCTTTCCCTCCTCCTCCTCCTCCTCCTCCTCCTCCTCACCTTTTTAACATTCTTTCCCTCCAGTTCTCTCCATTCTTCTACCCTTCCCATTTTTTCCTCCCTTCTCTCTTTCTTTCTTCCTCCTCTTCTCTCCTTCTCTATAACCTTTCTCTCCACTACCCATTTTCCTCTCCTTTTCCTCCTCTTCCTTCTCCTATCTTTCTCTTCCTCTCCCTTTCTCCATTATCAGAATTCAGTATTAACCTAAACTAACCTATTCTTCCTTTCCTTTCCCTGCCCTTTCCTTCTCTCCTCTTCCATTCCTAACCCTTCCCTATTATCATTAAACATTTTCCTCTGCTTTTCCTCCTCTTCCCTCTCCTATCTTTCCCTTCCTCTCCCTTTCTCCATTATCAGAATTCAGTATTAACCTCACCTAGCTAACCTAACCTAACCTAACCTCACCTAGCTAACCTAACCTAACCTAACCTAACCTAACTAACCTAACCTAACCTAACCAATCTATTCCTCCTTTCCTTTCCCTTTCCTTTCCTTTTCTCCCCTTCCATTCCCAGCCCTTCCCTTTGTTTCCTCTTCCTACCCTTTCCTTCGTTTTCCTATCTTTCCCTTAGTATTCCTTCAATCTCTTCCTTTCCTTTTCCTATCCATTCCATACCCTTCCCTTCTCTTCCCTTCCATTCCCAACCCTTCTCTTTCTTTCCTCTTCCTACCCTGTCCTTCCTTTTCCAATCTTTCCCTTAGTATTCCTTCAATCTCTTCCTTTCCTTTTCCTATCCATTCCATTCCCTTCCCTTCTCTTCCCTTCCATTCCCAACCCTTCCCTTCGTTTCCTCTTCCTACCCTTTAATCCTTTTTCCTGTCTTTCCCTTACTATTCCTTCCATCTCTTCTATTCCCTTCTCTTCCCTTCCTTTTCCTATCCATTCCCTACCCTTCCCTTCTCTTCCCTTCTCCAAGTAGTTTCAATGCCCCACAAGGTAGTAATCCAAAGCAACTCGGGCAATTTCAATGATTCCTAGGTAGTGATCCAATGTCATCCTTTCTTTTCCTTACGCTTCTCCTCCTATTCCTTCTCCCTTTCCCTCATCCCATCTCACCTTACATACGCTCCCCTTTCCCTACTCCCCTTTCTCCCCACCCCCATTAGCACCATCACCCCCATCCATCACCGCAGCCCATTACCATACACCCCATCACCTCTTCTATGCTAATGGGCCCTCTTCCTCCCCTTCTTCTCCCCCTTCCTCTCTATCATTAGAACATAACCATTAACACACACAAAGCAGCCTTATTCATACCTGTCATAAGGGTGGGTATTCAAAGGTGTGGCGGAGATGATTAGCAGAGAGGTGGTGGTGATGGTGGTGGTCGAGGTGGTGGTGGTGGGGATATGAAAATGTGGTGAATATGTTTTTGTTTTCTTTCCTTTTCTTAACTGGAAACTAAAAACAAAAAAGAAGAAAATAACGGAAATTAGATATATTATTATACTATTATCATAACCTCTTCTTCTTTTCCTCCTTCTTCTTCTTCTTCTTCCTCCTCCTCTTCCTTCTACTCCTCCTCCTACTCCTTCTACTACTACTACTACTACTACTACTACTACTACTACTACTATGACCTTGTTCGTATCACCTGTCATCCACTCAATAACCTCCTCCTCCTCCTCCTCCTCTGTTTCCTCATCCCACTTTTCATGCTCAGCTTCCTTGTTCATCCTTGTTCCACTTTTTTCCTCTTATTTATCACGTTCATTTTCACGTCAATCTTTGTTCCTTCCTTCGTCCCGACACTTTTATTACCTTTATTTTTCTTCTTTCTTCCTTACGTCATATTGTGTCTGTGTGTCTTTCTCTGTGTCTGTCTTTTGGGGCGTAAAGAAAATGAATGACGGAAAATGTATTAGAGAAAAAGAAGAAGTTAAAATATGATTGGGAGAAAAGGAAGAAAAATAATGATGAAGAAAGTAACACAAGGAAGAATAAGATGAAAAATGTTTGTTATCTCTCTCTCTCTCTCTCTCTCTCTCTCTCTCTCTCTCTCTCTCTCTCTTTGAACATTGGATCACTACCTAGGAATCATTGAAATTACTAGAGTTGCTTCGGATTATTACCTTATGGAGCATTGAAATTACTTGGAGATAGACGTATTCATTCTCTCTCTCTCTCTCTCTCTCTCTCTCTCTCTCAAGGTGTGAGGTAACAAGAAGAGTGAGAGGTGTGGGAAGAAGAGCACACACACGCACTCGCTCACACGCACACACACACACACACACACACACACACACACACACACACACTGTCGTAACCACACACACACACAGACAGACACAAAATTGTTGGATAGAATCGTGAGTCACCAAATACGACAAAATTACATGAAGTAGGAGAGGAGGAGGAGGAGGAGGAGGAAGAAGAGGAGAAGGAGGAAGATGATGATGATGATAGACACGACAAGAATGAAGAAAATGAATATATGATGTAAATAATAATGAGGGGAAAGAGAGGAATAAGATGATGATACTGATAAAGAAGGAGAAGAAGAAGAAGAACAACAACAACAACAATAATAATACAACAAATAGAAGCAGAAAACGAAGAAAAAAAAAGATAATAATGTAGGAATAAAAAAATGAAGATAAAGAGAAGAAAAGGAGAACAACAACAAGAACAAGAAACAAGACCAAGAAAAAAAAGAAAAAAGAATAAAAAATAAATTACTATTATTATCCTTCTCTTCCTCATCCTCCTCCTCCTCCTCCTCCTCCTCCTCGCCATCTTCATCACCATCATTAGCATAAAACACGGCAAGTATGATGAATAAACAAAATCATAATTACTTATAAAACTAATCAACGACCAGAGAGAGAGAGAGAGAGAGAGAATATCACCATGACCAAAACAACAACAAAATTCCAATAGACCAGAAAATTGCTCTCTCTCTCTCTCTCTCTCTCTCTCTCTGACGTAATCTAACCTTCTTAAAACGTTTATTGAAGTCATAAGTAGCGAGCATCTCCTCCTCCTCCTCCTCCTCCTCCTCCCCCTGCTGCTCCTCCTCCTCCTCCTCCTCCTCTTCTTACACAATCATACTGCAATCACGCCACAATCACCACCGATACTATAGCAACAACTCCTCCTCCTCCTCCTCCTCCTCCTCCTCCTCCTCCTCCTCCTCCTCCTCTTCTTATTTTTCCATCTCCTCCTCCTCCTCTTCTTCCCGCAATTCATTCTCTCTTTCTTTTTTCTTCTCCTTCTTCCTCCTCTTCTTCCTCTTCCTCTGCCATATCCAATCTTCTACATCCTCTTCCTCCTCCTTCATCTTCCCTCCACCTCCCATTGCATCTCATTCTCCTCTTCCTGCCTCCTCCACATCCTCAACCTCATCTTCATTTCCTCTGGTGGCTCATATCCTCCTCCTCCTCCTCCTCCTCCTTTTAACTCTTCACACTCCTCCTCCTCCGTCTTCTCATCCTTACTTCCTCCCATCATTTTGTTCCTATTTCTTCTTCTTCTTCTTCTTCCTCCTCCTTCTCCTCCTCCTTATCCTCATCCTTACTTCATCCCGTCATTTTGTTCCTATTTCTTCTTCTTCTTCTTCTTCTTCTTCTTCTTCTTTCTGCTCCTCCTCATTCTCCTCCTCCTTATCCTCATCCTCACTTCCTCCCGTCATTTTGTTCCTATTTCTTCTTCTTTTTCTTCTTCTTCTTCTTCTTCTTCTTCTTCCTCCTTCTCCTCCTCCTTATCCTCATCCTTACTTCCTCCCGTCATTTTGTTCCTATTTCTTCTTCTTTTTCTTCTTCTTCTTCTTCTTCTTCTTCTTCTTCTTCTTCTTCTTCTTCCTCCTCCTCCTCCTTCTACGCTTCTCCGATCCATTCCCTCACCTTCTGGCTCTTTCCACCTCCCTTCTCTCCCCCTCTCCTCCTCCTCCTCCTGCTGCTCCACTCTTCCACCCTTCACACTTGGTGGCGTGGAACGGCTGTCACCCATCAAGTGGATGGCCCAAGGTGACTGTCACACCGCCTGACTGACTGACTGACTGACTGACTGACTGACGGGGTTTGAAGGACGCATGAATTTGACTAACTCATTGGCTGACTGAATAAGTGAGAGAGTGGCTAACTGACTGACTGACTGAATACCTAGATGATTGACTGACTGACTGACTGACTGGATTTGAAGGACGCATGAATCTGACTAACAAACTGACTGAATGACTTACTGACTAGCTGAGTAAGTAGATAAGTGAATGAATAGCTAGATGACTGATTTACTGACTCAATTATTAACTGATTAACTGAGTAACTGGCCAATTAATTAACTGATTGACTGACTAATTTATTAACTGACTGATTGATTGATTTTGGAGAAACATAAAACTAAATGACTGACTGACTGACTGACTGACTGAATGTATGAATTACTGACTGACTGACTGACTGACTGACTGAATGTATGAATTACTGACTTACTGACTGACTGACTGACTTTCTGAATAATTTAACAAAACGACTAAACTTGAAATTAAAAAAAAATATATAGATGTGTGTGTGTGTGTGTGTGTGAGAGAGAGAGAGAGAGAGAGAGAGAGAGAGAGAGAGTCAGGCAAGCACGCGCCTTCCAAATTGAAGACAAATAGCACACGACTCAAACAGGAAAAGGAAAACAAGAGAGAAAAAAAATGTTAAAAAGCCACGCGAGAAAATAAAGAAAAAGAGAGAATAAAGACGACAGGTAAATGCAAATCAAGGTGACCCGCCCACCTGGATTAAATAAAGAAGAGAAGAAGAAGAAAAAGAAGGAGAAGAAGAAGAAGAAAGTATTAGTAGAAGTAGTAGTAGTAGTCGACGTAGTATTAGTAGTTGTAGTAGAAGAAGAAGAAGGAAGAAGAAGTAGAAGAAAAGAACAAGAGCAAGAACAAGAAATTGAAGAAAGAGAAGAAAATGAAAAAGAAGTAGAAGAAGAATAGGATTAAAAACAATAACAAGAGGAAGAAAAAGAAGCAGGATTTGAAGGAGAAGAAGAAAAAGAAGAAAAAGATTAGAATGAGGAAGAACAAGAACAGGAAGAAGAAGAAAAGTAAAAGAAGAAGAAGAAAAAGAAGAAAAGAAGGTATCAACAAATTCTTACATACAAAATTTAAGCTAAAAATTCGTGTTTGATAAGAACTACACACGAGAGAGAGAGAGAGAGAGAGAGAGAGAGAGAGAGAACCGGTTGCATATCTCAGGACGATGAATATAATGAAGAAGACGAAGAGAGAGAGAGAGAGAGAGAGAGAGAGAGAGAGAGAGAGAGAGAGAGAGAGAGAGAGAGAGAGAGAGAGAGAGAGAGTACCAATTTTCTCCTAAAACTAATCCATCCTCTCTCTCTCTCGCTCTCTCTCTCTCACTTCCCCATCTCCTGCCCTTCCCTCTCCTCCCTAACTCCACCACCTCCCCTTCCTTTCCCTTCCTTCTCTCTTCCCTTCACTTCTCTTAGTTTTCTCTTCCCTTCAACTCCCTTCCTTTCCCTTCCATTTCTTTTTTTTCCCTTCCCAACATCCTCCCTTCACCTCCCTCTCTCCATACCTGCTTTTTTTCCCCTCCACTTCTATTTCCTTTTCTTTCCATTTCTCCACTTCACTCTACCTCCTTTTCTTCCCTGCACTCTTCCTCTCCCCTTCCCCTACCATTCCTACTGACACCCTTCCCCCTTCAACCACGCCTCTTCCTCCACCACATCCTCCTGCTCCTTCTCCTCCTCATAACACCCTCTCTAGGCCGTAAGAGCGATGCAAACGTGCAGGAATAGAATCCAAACCTCCTCCTCGTGATGTTCTTTTGCCTTATACGCGGAGGAGGAGGAGGAGGATAAGGAGGAGAAGTAGGAGGAGGAGGAGGAGGAGATGATGAGAGAGAGAGAGAGAGAGAGAGAGAGAGAGAGAGAGAGAGAGAGAGAGAGAGAGAGAGAGAGAGAGAGAGAGAGAGAGAGAATATCATCTCCATCACCATTATCACCACCATCATCACCATCACTACCGCCGTCATTGCTAATCTCCACTACAACAAATTCAACCTCCTCCTCCTCCTCCTCCTCCTCCTCTTCCTCTTCAGCAGTTCCTCTTTCTCCTCCTCCTCCTCCTCTTCCTCCCAAAATGGTGAAGGGTGGACTACCTTACTCCTCCTCCTCCTCCTCCTTCTCCTCCTCCTCCTCCTCCTTCGCCTCCTCCTCCTCCTCCTCCTCCGAAGACGTCTGTTCCAAATGTCTTTATTCCGGGTCGCTAGAGA
>NC_066550.1:10883725-10911225 GCF_024679095.1 Eriocheir sinensis | reverse complement strand
AAAGGAAGGGAAGGAAAGGAAGGGAAGGGAAGGGAAGGGAAGGCAAGGGAAGATAATATAAGGAAAGTGAAAGGTTAAGAAAGTAAAGAAAATTAAAGAAAGAGAAAAGAAAAAAAAGAAATGAGTTTGAGGAGGAAAAGTAAAAAAAGAAAAAAGAAAGTGAGATGAAAGGGAAAGTGAAAATGAGAAGGAAAGAGGGAAAGGAAAGGGAAAGTAACAGGCAGAGTACAAAAAATGAGGTAAAAGGGAAAGGAGAGGAAGAGTAAACAGAAAAGAAAAAAAGAAATTAAAAGAGAAAGGAGAAGGGAAGTGAGAGGGAAAGGAGAGGAAAGGAGGGGAAGGACAGGAGCGAGAATCCCCTTCACTCCTCCTCCTCCTCCTCCTCCTCCTCCTCCCTTACCTGTCTCCAGCTCACCTTGATATAATAGACGTGATTGTGTTTGTTTACTGTGAGTGTCTTCTTCGCGGGCTCTCTCTCTCTCTCTCTCTCTCTCTCTCTCTCTCTCTCTCTCTCTCTCTCTCTCTCTCTCTCCTATCTATCTATCCATCAAACGAAAACAAGAATAGAAATAATAGGATGAAATATGAGATTGTGGAGGAAAGGGAAAGTGGAGGAGGAGGAGGAGGAGGAGGGATGGGGGAGGGAAGGGAGGGAAGAGAATGAAGTCAAGAGGGTGTGGCTAGTGAAGGAAGAAGTGAGGAGGAGGAGGAGGAGGAGGAGGAGGAGGAGGAGGAGGAGGAGGAGGAGGAGGAAGTAGAGCATAGCATCGGTGTTTCATCATTCAATAGCATTCATCTCCTTCTTGACTCCACCCACACACACGTACACACACACACACACACACACATACACACACACACACACACACGTACACACAACCTACACATCCTCACAATTCTTCCCCTCATTACTATCATCACATTCTCATTACCTCCTCCTCCTCCTCCTCCTCCACCTCCTCTTGGGGTTCCGGGAGGTTATCAGGTAAACCCAGACATTCACAGGTAAGTCCAGCGAGTCACCTGTCTGTCTGTCTGTCTGTCTGTCTGTCTTCACCTGTGGACAATGGCGCAGGTGAGTGAGGCAATTTGGTAACAGGTGACTCGGAACTCTTGAGAAAATTCGTAAACTATTAAAACAAACTCTTATAATAATCCTAAAATATTAATGACAACTTCACCTACTACAAAAAAAACTCTAAACATCCTCTAAATATATCTTAAACATATATAAAAACGCTAAAAAGGACTCACACAAACTCATAAACTTGTACGATTAACATATTCAAAATTGATTTCTTTATCTTTATCTTAACATTCATATTTTATCTATCTATATCTATCTCGTTTTATCAATCTTATCAGTCTATTACGTTTTCTCTCTTGTTTCTTTTGATGATATTTCCGAGCTCTCGTGAACGTGATATATTCTTCAACATTTCCCACTACAACTTAAACTATTAAAAAACCTCTTAAAATCCTCTTGCAATCTCGTAAACACTTATAATAACACTTGGAAATAACTTATAAACCCAAAGTAAAACCATCTCAAGGCATGAATGGTAAGGAAAATATATATGGTCAACAGTAATCAGGTAAGGAAATGTTTTAAAGAGAACACAACCTTGATATGAATGAATGTATAAATAAATAAATAAATAAACACGAATAAATGAAAGACAAGACGAATAAAAAGAAAACAAATGGAAGAATAATAAATAGAAGCAGAAAACGTGCGGGGGATGATGATAAGAATAATGATGATGATGATGATAATTAGGAGGAGGAGGAGGAGGAGGAAGAGGAGGAGGAGGAGGAAAAAAGAGGAAGAGGAGGAGAAACAAAGCAAGATGATCTAATATATTACGTCATAGTCTTAATTGAGAGAGAGAGAGAGCGGTATCCAAGTGTCATTGTAATCTTTTTAACTTTTTTTTGTGTATTTCCTTATTAGCGAACTGCATTGTGTTTACTTTTTGTCGTTCTTTTTTTTTCTTTCTTGTTATTGTTGTGGTATGTATGTCAACGCCTCGTACGTACACACACACACACACACACACACACACACAATATTCATCTCAAACCGTAACCTTCTCTCTCTCTCTCTCTCTCTCTCTCGTACACCCAAGCTAGCAATAAGGTCATCATCACAACGCCTTCGTCACAACCACCATCATCACCATCAACATCACTACCACCACCACCACCACCACATCCACCATTGCTTCAAACACACACACACACACACACACACACACACACACACACACACACACACACACACCAAGTAGTACCATTAGTAAAACCACAACCACCACCATTAGCGTCTCTTAAAACCTTCTGAATAAAATATAAAAAAATGAAATAAAAGGAATAAATAAAAGAGGACTAAAAAGATACAAAAAATATAAACCCCAAAAATAAAATAATATGAAAGATAAATAAAACAAATAAAAAGAAAAAAGCAAAAAAATAAACGAAATAAATGCAAGAAGGAAAAAAAAACGTTCCTCGGGTGTTGCAAACGTTAGCTGTGGACCAAGACGCTTAAATTACTCTTCTTACCTGAACGTTTACCTGCCTGTGACTCCCACCTGACGTGCGTGTGTAATTAGGCTGTCCAGGTGTCAGGGAGAGAGAGAGAGAGAGAGAGAGAGAGAGATTAAAAATCGTACCTTTGACTTAATTAAACCCAACACACCTTCTATCTCTCTCCTCTTCTCCCCCTCTCCTCTCCCCCTCCCTTTCTTCTCCCCCCCTTCCAATCCCTTCTATACACCCCCTCAACACCTGCCTCTCCCCAATGCAGCCCTTGAACAATCCCCCTCTCCCCTCCTCCCCACTCTCCCCACACTCCCCTGCCTTCAACCTCTTCTCTCCTCTTTTCAATCCCTTCCTTTACACTCTCTAAACTCCTTTCCTCCCCCACTGCAACTCCCTCTCCCTTTCTTCCTCTTAGCTCCCTACCTATCTCCCTTTCCCTCTTCCCTTTTTCTTAACCCCTCCTTCACCCCCTTACCTCCCCCCTCTAACATTCTTCCCTTCACTCCTTATAAAACTCAATGCATTCACCCCCTCATTTCTCTCCCTCTCCCTTATCTCCCCATTCTCTCCCCACCATCAACCCTTTCTATCCCCTTCCCCTTTCCTTCTCTGACTTCCTCCCCTTCTCTAACCCTTCCTCCCCACCTCGCCTCTCTACCCTCAATCCCCTTCCTACCTCCCCTTACTGAATACCTCCCTTTTTCTCTCCATTCTTCTCCCCTGACTCCCTCCCCTTTCTACCCCTTCCCCCCAGTACAACAGCCCCCTCCCCTGCAAACATTCAGCCCCCCTTGGTCCATATCTTACCCCCCTTTCAGACCCCTTTCAGACCCCTCTCCTCCCCTCCCTCTCCCCCACCCCCATTCAAAGGTCAAGTCTCCGCGTGGGACGAATTTAATGAACCGAATCTCAAAGGAACCTCCCTCCCTCCCTCTCACCCCTCTCTCTTCCCTCTCACTTATTCCTCTTTTCTCCCTTTCATTCCTCTTCTCTCTGTTATGTCTGTGTCATTCTCTCTCTCTCTCTCTCTCTCTCTCTCTCTCTCTCTCTTCTTTATCCTTTCTATATTTTCTTTCTCCCGTCCACTACTTCTTTCCCTTACCTATCTTCTCTCCACTCCTCCCCCCCCCCCCCCCGTTTTCGCCCCCCTCCCTCTCTTCCCACTCTTTAAATTCCCTTCTGTTCCATTTTTATCTCTTTTCTACTCCACCTATTTTTTTTTATTAGTTTTATTTTCATTTTATTTTTCCGTTTTATATTCCTCCTCCTCCATATTTTCCTATTTTCCTCCTCCTCTAACGTCGCTTGATCTTCTTCCTTCTGTTGCTGCTTCTTTTCCTCCTCCTCCTCCTCCTCCTCCTCCTCCTCCTCCTTGTCCTCCTCCTCCTCAAGCAAGCCCAGAGGGAACACGTGATCTATGTTTTCCCTCACCCTGTAATTCTCTTCACCCTCCTCTCTTCCTCCTCCTCCTCCTCCTCCTCCTCGGCCCCTCTTCTGCCTCCTTCCCTCTCCTCTTCCTCCTCCTCTTCACTACCTTCTTCACCCCCATCCTTAATTTGCTACAATACTACCTCCTCCTCCTCCTCCCCTTCCCCCTCCTCCTCCTCCTCCTCCTCCTCCTCGTCCTCATCATCATCATCATCATCATCATCATCATCATCTTCTCCTCCTCCTCCTCCTTCCCTTCCTCCTCCTCCTCCTCCCCACCACACCCATTTCTCAAGACCTCCCACACAAGCACGTACACACACACACACACACACACACACACACACACACACACACACACACACACACAAACATTACGTGGGGATTTTCAGGACAAGTTAGAGAGTGATCTAAATTCCCGCTCCTCCTCCTCCTCCTCCTCCTCCTCCTCCTCCTCCTCCTCCTCCCGCTCCTCCTCCCGCTCCTCCTCCTCCTCCTCCTCCTCCTGCGTTTTTGTCTCTGTGTTTTCCCCCAACTATTCATTTTTTTTTTTACCTTCATTCTATTTTCTTCCTTTTTCTTCCTCTTTTATTTTATTTCTTTCCTTCAATTCCTTTTTTTTATAGTAAAGGAGGAATTTCAAAAGGTAAAAAGGAAAGATACGAAAATGAAAAGAAAATAATACATAGGAAAATACATTAGAATCATACACAAACTAATAATTGAAGTAGGAAAGAAGGTATGTATGTATGTGTGTATGTGTGTGTGTGTGTGTGTGTGTGTGTGTGTGTGTGTGTGTGTGTGTGTGTGTTGTTTTCTCTCTTGTTCAATCTTAGTTTCTTTTCTTTTTTCATCTTTCTCTTCTTCCTCGGTTTTTTTCCTTATCTTTTCTATCTGCTCTAAAATGAAAGAAATATGAAAGAAAGGTGAAAGATAATAAAAAAAGAAGAAAAAAGAAAAGGAAATACAAGACAAGAAAGAAAGGAAAAAAGGGAAAAGGAAGAAATATGAAAGGGAGGAGGAAGAGGAGGAAAAATAAGAAAGAGAAACTTAAAAAAAAATAAAACAGAAAAACACAAGAAAAAAAAGTGAGATATAATAAAAGAAGAAAAAGGAACAAGAGGAATAAGAATAAGAACAAGAAACTAAAAGAAAAAAAAACACGTAGACAATTCGATTAAGACTTCACCTGCACAATACCTCTCTCCTCCTCCCTCCTCCCTCCTCCTCCTCCTCCTCCTCCTCCTCCTCCTCCCTTTCATCAATCCTAATCTAACCCATGAAACACAATCAACGGAGGGAGGGAGAAAAAAAAGAAAAAAACAAAAAACAATGGAGAAAAAAGAAAAAAAACAATTGTGTACCATTTCTTCCAATCATTTCCTTCCTCCCCTTTCCTTTCCTTCCCTCCCCTCCTCTCCCCTTCCTTCCCTTCCCATACCCTTCCATTTCCAACCGTTCCTCCCCTTCCCTTCCCTACTCTATCCCATCTCTTTCCCTTCCTTCCCCTTCCCTTCCCTTCACTTCCTCCCCTTCCCTTTCCCTATCCTATCACCTTACCCTCCCCTCCCCAATCCACTCCTCTCCTCCCCTTCCCTCCCCATGCAGGCTTTAGGGCAAAACGGTAGCACGCATCTCCCCACCTTGCCTTGCTCCCCTAATATTAAGGTAATGGGGAATGGCGGGGAGGAAGGGGAGAAGCAATGCAGATCAATCTTCCCGTGGGAATATTGGAGGAATGAGGTGATGAGAGAGAGAGAGAGAGAGAGAGAGAGAGAGAGAGAGAGAGAGAGATGTGGGTATATCTTATGGTAGTTTCAATGCTCCATAAGGGAGTAATCCAAAGCAAGTCTAGTAATTTCAATGTCTCCTAGGTAGTGATCCAATGTACAAAAAAGAGAGAGAGAGAGAGAGAGAGAGAGAGAGAGAGAGAGAGAGAGAGAGAGAGAGAGAGAGAGAGAGAGAGAGGGAGAGTAACGGGACCAGGAATTATGGGATGAGGAGGAAGAGGAAGACGATACAGATGGGCGATAAAGATAGGAAGCAAAAAAAAAAGAAATAGAGAGAAAGGAGAAAGAGAATGGAGGAAGGTGGCCATTATTGGAGAAGATATTTGGACCACAGGAAAAAAAATAAAGAGGGAGATAGAGATGAAAAACTTGAGGATGTATAAAAAAAAAATAGGAGAATAATGAAGGAAATAGAAAACTTATGATGTCGAAGAGAAAGAGAATAAAGGAAAATAACCGTGGAGGAAAAAGGAGAAATAAAGGAGAGGAAAGAAAGACTGAATAAAATGAAAAAAAAGAGGAAAGAGAATAAAATAAAGAGGGAGATAGAGGTGATGAAAAACTTGAGGATGTATAAAAATAAAAAAAATAGGAGAATAATGGAGGAAATAGAAAACTTATGATGTCGAAGAGAAAGAGAGGAGAGGAAAATAACCGTGGAAGGAAAAAGGAGGAATAAAGGAGAGGAAAGAAAGACTGAATAAAATGAAAAAAAAGAGGAAAGAGAATAAAATAAAGAGGGAGATAGAGGTGATGAAAAACTTGAGGATGTATAAAAAAAAAATAGGAGAATAATGGAGGAAATAGAAAACTTATGATGTCGAAGAGAAAGAGAATAAAGGAAAATAACCGTGGAGGAAAAAGGAGGAATAAAGGAGAGGAAAGAAAGACTGAATAAGATGAAAAAAAAGAGGAAAGAGAAGACAGAATAACAAGGAAAGGGAGGATGAAGTAGAGAAGAGAGAAAATCAGAAAGAATAAAGAGATCAGATGGAAAGGAAGGAAAGGAAAAATTGGAAAGGAGCAGGAAAAGGGAAAAAAAAGCATAATGATGAAAATAAATGAACTGAAATAAAAAAGAAAGAAAATAACAAAGAACAAATGTAGCGAAAAAAAGGAAAAATGAGAAAAAGATAAAGAAAAAAAAGGGAGATGGGAGATAAGAAAGTACCACGAAAGACAGACAAAAAAAAAATCATAAAACAAAGAAGGAGATGAAGGAGGAAAAAAAGGAGAAAGGAGGGTAAAGGAAAGGGAGGGAAGGGGAAGGGAAGGAGGTTGAGGAGGGGAGAAAAAATGGAAGATGAAGAGAAAGGGAAGCGATGGGAAAGGGAGAGGGAGGGAGGGGAGGAAGGAAAGGGGAGGGAAGGGGAGGGGAGGGAGGGGATGAAGGAAAGGGGAGGGAAGGGGAGGGGATGGGGAGGGGAGGGGAAGGGAGGTAAAGGGGATAGGACTAACGTTTTTGCACCTTCTAGTTAAAAATTTAATGGTTGGGTGACATGTTGAAACCCCTTCCTCCCCTTCCCTTCCTTCCTCCTCCCTCCTTCCTCCTTCCCTCCCTTCCTCTCTCTCCCAGCCTTCTCCTTCCTTCCTCCTTCTCTCTTTCCTTCTCTCTCTCTCTCTCTCTCTCTCTGCATCCCTGTCATTATTTTCTCCTTGTCTGTCGGTCTTAAAACACATGACAGAGAGAGAGAGAGAGAGAGAGAGAGAGAGAGAGAGAGAGAGAGAGAGAAAATAAGTGGAAATAAAATTAAAAGGAAAAAAGAGAATGATACACAAGATACAAAAGAAAAAAGAAAATAAAAATGAGAAAAATAGAAAATAAAGAAAACAATAAAAGAAAAAATGAAGTCGAGAGAAATAGTTGTCCACCTGTGCGTGTGTCTCTTACCTGCCACTAATTGCCTCCTTGCTACCTGTGTAAAGGAGGAGGAGGAGGAGGAGGAGGAGGAGGAGGAGGAGGAGTATGTACAGGTATGACCCAAGTGATGTTTAGGTATGTCTTCTCCACCTCCTCATCTTCTTCCTCTTTCTCCTCCTCCTCCTCCTCCTCCTCCTCCTCCACCTCCTCCTTCACCTCCTTCTTCTTACTTTTCTGATTTTTTGTTTCGTTTTCTCTTCATGTAATCATCTTTTTTTTTATAGTTTCTCTTCTTACTTTTCTTATACTTCTTTTTCCTCTCCTTATGCGCTTTCTTTTTTTCTTATTCATCTTTTTCTTCCTCTATTTATTCCCAAAGTCATCGATTTTCTTCTTTTTTTCTTATAGTTTTTTTGCTGGTGTTCCTTTTTTCTTCTTGTTTTTATAATTAATCTTCTCTTTCTTTTTTCTTTAACTTTGTCTTCTTCATTTTTTTTTTCTTCTTGTTTCATCCTTCCTTCCTTTCTTATCTCATCTATTTTTAGTTCTTATCATCTCCCATTTTCTTTCCCCTTTTTCCTCAATTACCTCCTACTCCCCTTCCCTTCTTCCCCTTCTCTCCTCACTCACCCACACCCCTTCTCCTCATCTTCCTCCCTCCTTCCTTCCATCTTCCTCCTCCATCCTTATCATCTCTCATCTTCTCTCCCATTTTCTCCTCAAATACCTCCCCTTCCCCTTTCCTCTTCCCCTCACCCACACACATTTCCCTCCTTTTCCTCCCTTCTATCTCTCTTCTTCCTTCTCATCCATCTTCACCTCTTCCTATCACCTAATATCCTTCTCCTCTTCATTTCCTTTCACTAAACTTTAAAAAAAATGGAAGGAGATTTTGAAAAGGTAAACATTTTATAATTATTTCCCGTCACGCAAAAAATGGTGAGAGTAATTTCCTGAGAGCGAGAGCGAGAGAGAGAGAGAGAGAGAGAGAGAGAGAGAGAGAGAGAGAGAGAGATGCACATTATGATTCTTCGGAAATACCTGGCCAGTAATTAAGGTTAGCAAGACACCTGGACAACCACCACCACCACCACCACCACAACCACCACCACCACCACCACCATCACCTTCACCTCTCTTCCTATCACCTAATTTAATGTTCTTTCTTGTTCCTCTTGTTTTTTTTCTTTTTCTTATTAATTGGCTTCATTTTTACTTTTTCATTTTCTTGTTCGTGTTCTTGTTCTTCTTGTTTTTGTTTTTTTTTTTGTTTTTTTTAGCTTCATATTTACCACAACCACCACCACCACCATCACCACCACCACCGCCACCACCACCACCATCATCATCACCACTATCATCTCCACCACCACCACCTCTGTCATCACCACCACCTCCAGCTGATCGTGACCTCACCAACACTCAAGAATGAAGAGAATTTGCCCCCAACACCATCTTCATCCACCACCACCACCACCACCTTCACCCCCATCATCACCACCTCCACGATTACCACCTACCAATATGCCACGTCAACCATCACTTCCACCATCACCACCATCATCACCATCATCACCACCACCATAGAAGAAGCATAACTCCCCTACCCACCATACCATTAACCAACCCATTAATCACCATCACCACCACCATCACCTCCACCATCACCACCACCACCACCACCACAGGGGACGGAGAGATGATATGTAGTGTGTGTGTGTGTGTGTGTGTGTGTGTGTGTGTGTGTGTGTGTGTGTAAAGAGAAAGACGAAGCAGATGAAGAAAAAGAAAAAAGCAGAAAAAGAGGAAGAAGAAGAAGAAGAGGAGGAGAAAGAAGAAAGTAAGAGAAGATGATTAGGGAGAAAACAAGAGCAAGAAAAAAAAAGAAGACAAACAGACAGAAACACACGAAGAAAGGGAGGGAGATTGACAGATAAACACACACACACACACACACACACACACACACACACACACACACACACACGGGAAAGGAAAAAATGTATGCATGAGATTAGCAGATTTGGAAGAGAAAGTTTGAGATGGAAGAACAAGAAAACGAAGAAAGAAAATAAGAAAAAGAAAAAGAAAAAATAAGGATGTGAAAATAAGAAGAAACGGGAGAAAATAAAATCAATAAATAGGGATGAAAAATAAAAGGAAATAAAGGAAAATAAATAATAAATGGAGAGAAAAAAAATAAAGAAAACGGATGTGAAACTAATAGACGTGAAGAAGAAGAAACGGGAAAAAATAAAGTCAATAAATAGGAACAAAAAGTAAAAGAAAAAAAAGAGGAAAAGAAAATAATGAATCAACAAGAAAATTTAATGCTTCAATAATTATGGGAACGAAAAATAAAGAAAACAAAAGAAGAAGAATCAAAGTAAATATTAATAGAGGTAAAGATTCATGAACAAAAAGAGGAGGAGGAGGAGGAGGAGGAGGAGGAGGAGGAGGAGGAGGAGGAGGAGGAGGAGGAGGAGGAGGAGGAGGGAAGGAAGACAAGTAGGAGGAGGAGCCCAGAGGGTGATATGCCGGGAAGTCGAAGAGAAGGAAGAGGAGGAGGAGGAGGAGGAGTGGCAAGCGTGCGGTCAAGGCGTGGTGTGAAGAGATATCGAGGAAGACGAAGGAGGAGGAGGAGGAGGAGGAGGAGGAGGAGGAGGAGGAGGAGGAGGAGAAGAAGAAGAAGAAGAAGAAGAAGAAGAAGAAGAAGAAGAAGAAGAAGAAGAAGAAGAAAGATAAACAAAAAAGCAAGACAAAAGGAAACTAGAGATAGGGAAAGATGAGGAGAAAGAAAAACAGAAAAAACAGGAAGAGGAGAAAAAAAAGGAAAATAACGAAAGAAGGAAGAAAACAAAAAATATAAAAAAAAACGAAGAAAGGAAGAAAATAGAAAACAATGATGATGATGATGAGGAGGAGGAGGAGGACGAAGAAGAAGATGAAAAAGAAAAAAACAGGAGGAAGAAGAGGAAGAAAAGAAGAAAAGTAGGAAGAAGACAATTATAAAAAGAAAACAAAATAAGGAAGAAAAAAGAAGACAGTAAAGATGATGATGATGATGATGATGATAAAGAAGATGAGGAACAGTAGTGAAAGAGTGGAGAAGTAGACATCAGAGGAGGAGGAGGAGGAGGAGGAGGAGGAGGAGGAGGAGGAGGAGGGGGGGAGGGGGGTGCCTGGGGCGTGTCGTGACGGGGGATGCTCGTGCCATATCATCAACCCTGGGTCCTTGGGGGGTCAGGGGGGGGGCGGGGGGAGGGGGAAGGGGGGTAGTCAATCTCTCTCTCTCTAAGCTTTTTACTCATCCATTTTTTTTTCATTCTTTCTTTCTCTCTCTTTCCTCCTCCCTTCTTTTCATCTTTTTCCTTCTTTTTTTTTATATAATTCACCCCCTTCTTATTTTTTTCTTTCTTTCTCTCTTGTCTTTTCTCTTATTTTTCTTCTTCGTCTTCTTTTTTCCTTCTTCATTCGTCCCCTTCTTCTTCTTCCTCTCTATTACTTCTTTTTACTTTCTTTCTCTCTTCTTTTCTTCTTTCTTCGTCCCCTTCTTCTTCCTCTCTATTAACTCTTTTTTTACTTTCTTTCTTTCTCCTTTTTCTTCTTCATTCGTTTAATTCCCCTTCCTCCCTCTTTATCATCTCTTCTTTCCTCCACTTCTCCTCCTCTCTTCTTTTTATCTCCCTTCAACAACTCTATCTTTTCCTCTAATCTCCCTTTCTCTTCTCTCCCTTAACATTTGTCTTCTCCCCCTGCACCCCTTTAACACCCCATCCCCACCCCTTCACCCTTCTACTACCCCATTCTCACCCCATCTCCCCTCACCCCTCACCCCTTCAAATTGCTACCGTTGAATAAAGAAACACCTTAAGTCCCCTTCCTTCTCTCACTTTCACCCATCACCTCATCCATCACTCCGTACACCTCGCCTCCCCATCCCTCCCCTTCCGACCCCTCCCTTATCTCCCCTTTCCTTCCCTTCCCTTTTCTGTCTTTGCCATTCTGTTTCGTCCCTTCCCTTTTCTCCACCTCCCCTTTCCTCCCCTTCCCTTTCCTTCCCTTTTTCGTTTTTGCCCTTCTGTCCCTTCCCTCCCTTTTAATCACTTCTTTCCCTTCTCTCTCCTTCCCTTCCCTCCGCTTCCCCTCCATTCCCTTTTCTTGCTCTCCTTTCCCTCCCATCCGTCCTTTCCCTTCCTTTCCCCTTCATTCCCTTTCCTCTTCTCTTCTCTTTCCCTTTCAATTCCTTTCCATTTCTTTTCTTCCTTTCCCTCCTCTTCCCTTCCTTTTCCTCCTTTCTCCCCTTTCCTTCTATTTTCTTCTTTTTCATTTCCTTTCCTCTCTTTTCCTTTCCTTCCCTTCCCGTTCCTCTTCTTTCCTTCCTTTTAACTTCACCCCATTCTTATCCTTTCCTTTCCCTCATCTTCCCTTTCCTTCCTTATCATTCCTGCCATTCTCTTCTCTTCTCTTCCCCTCCCTTACCTTCCCTTCCCTTCCCTTCCATCTCCACGTCAACAAAACCAATGCATATTTACTCTTTCCTCCTCTCTCCTTCCCTTCCGTTCCTCTATACACTATCCTCCTCCCCCTCCTCCTCCTCCTCCTCCCTTCCCACACCTTTCACCATACAAACACACACTAACACACACACATTCACACCTGCCCCGTAACACCTGTACTAATTAAACGCCTTGCCACCTGTTGATTATTCCCTAACACCTTTAAACACCTGTCTACTGTACCTTTAAATGTTTTGTTAGTCTTTTGCTATACAGACTTAGAGTATATGCATGGAAACTTATAGACGGGGTTGTTAACTTAGAAAAAGAAAAAAAATAACAGAAAATACAAGGGAAGTAATAGGAATGCGTGTGTGTTACCTCTGTTTCTTTTATTTATTTCAATGTTATGTTTTGTTAGGGAGGAAGGGGAGGAGGGAGGATAATGGGGGTGGGGAATGGAGAGGAGAAGGGGAGAAAACAAGAGAAAATAGAATAAATAAAAAGAAAGGAACGAAAGAAAGAGATGAAGGAGAGTGGGAGAGCAGGATAGAGAGGGAAGAAGAGGGGAGGGGAAAAGTGGGAAGGGGAGGAAAGGGGGGAGGTATGAAGAGGACGGAAAAGGGGAAGGGAGGAAAGGGAGGACCAGTTAACAGGTAAATGGTAACAGGTGACAACAGGTAACTCCTCCTCCTCCTCCTCCTCCTCCTCCTCCCCAATTTTCTCAGGTAACAGAAGACAGAGGAAGAAGAGGTAGCATGTGTTATCACCCCTCCTCCTCTTCCTCCTCCTCCTCCTCCTCCTCCCCCTCAACACCCCCACAAGGCATTCTGAATCGAGTTGAAAGGGATTCGAACCTCCATTATCCTGCTTTTCAATAAGGAGAGGAATGCTGGTCCTTGTAGTGTGGTCCGTCGAGGAGGAGGAGGAGGAGGAGGTGGAGGAGGAGGAGGAGGAGGAGGAGGAGGAGGAGAAGTGTTTCGTGTGAGATCGGAATTTTTGGAGGGAAGATTATTTAGGGAAGAAATTACCTCGACTTCTCCTCCTCCTCCTCCTCCTCCTCCTCCTCCTCCTCCTCCTCCATCTGCAATCTCTCCACCTCTCACCCCCTCCATCGATCTGAAGAGGAAATGTAAAAAGAAAAAAAAAAGATGATTGACAAGGAATGGAGGGGAAAATTGATTACAGGTGATCTTGACGGAATGCAGGTAAGGGAGGAAAAGAGGAACAGAGGCAAATATAGATAAAGGAAGGGAAAGGGAAGACAGGAATGAAGAAAAATGACATTGCTTCTATTATATGAAGAAGTAAATGATTAATAGGACAAAATATGAATGAAAAGATGAAAATTAAATAAAACAAAAGGAGGAAATTAAAATAAAGAAAGAAACGATGAAAGAAAATTAGTCTCTGAAATGATGAGACAAAGAAAAAAGGGAGGAAAATATATGAAACAAAGGGAAGAAAAAGGGAAGTGAAAACATTAAAGAAAAAAATCAGATGAGTACAACAATTTATTCAAACTAAAAAAAGAAAAAGCATACACACACACACACACACACACACACACACACACACACACACACACACACACACACACACACACACACACACACACACAGGCGTACTAAAATGACCTTCTGAAGTACAAAAGGCGTTTTAAGTATAAGTTTTACTCTTTTTTTTTGTGTCTCAAGTGTGATATATAGATCTTACTTAATGGAAGGTCTCTCTCTCTCCCTCTCTCCTCTGTCTATCCTTCACAGCCTCCCACACAAGGACACGAACCAAATTTCCGTAAATACCACAAAATCAAGGTGTTCGTGACCGAGTACGTGTGTGTGTGCGTGTGTGTGTGTGTGTACGTGTGTGTGTGTGAGTGTGTGTGTGTGTACGGAGGCGTCACTTACACAACTACCCCACACTTACACGCATAATTACGCAAACGAGAGAGAGAGAGAGAGAGAGAGAGAGAGAGAGAGAGAGAGAGAGAGAGAGAGAGAGAGAGACCCCATCATTATCTTTTAAAAATATCTCACACGCTGGAATTATTGAAGGAATATTTAACAAGACCTTGAAAAAAATGGACCAAATGAAACAGGAGGAGGAGGAGGAGGAGGAGGAGAAAGAGGAGGAGGAGGAGGAGGAGGAGGAGGAGGAGGGGGCACGAGGCGAGGCGAGAGGAGGAAGAGAACCAAATGAGGTGTGGAGATGAGAGGGTTGAGGAGACTTATTTTCCTCCTCCTCCTCCTCCTCCTCCTCCTCCTCCTTCAAGATCGGGAGATGAGAGAAGCACACCGGATGTCCCTACTCATAGCAACCAAGGATCTCTCTCTCTCTCTCTCTCTCTCTTAAAGACAGTCATGTATAGCCTTGTATTTCTGCGTTTTAGGGTGAGAAGGAGGAAGAGGAGGAGGAGGAGGAAAAGAGGGAGTGCTGATATGCATGAATGGGGAAGGAGGAAAGGGGGAGGAGGAGGAGGAGGAAAAAGGGGGGGAGGGTGTGGCGGAAGGAATAAAGGAGGTACATTTTTCAAGTTGAGAGAGAGAGAGAGAGAGAGAGAGAGAGAGAGAGAGAGAGAGAGAGAGAGAGAGAGAGAGAGAGAGAGAGAGAGAAATAAGACTTAATTTGGATTACTATTTATCCTTGCATTAAAATCTCTCTATTCTTACCATCCCATAGACACTAACAAACAAACAAACAAACACATAGAGAGGAGCTGCAGTGTGTGTGTGTGTGTGTGTGTGTGTGTGTGTGTGTGTGTGTGTGTGTTCTATTAATCAAGTACAAACAATGTCTAATCACACACACACACACACACACACACACACACACACACACACACAGCTATAATACTAACGATAATAATGAAAACAAGCCAAATAAAAGCTAAATAAAGATAAGTTAAAGATTCTTAAATAAAATGTAAAATAAGACTCGATCTCTAAACGTAGATAAAATAAAAGGGAAAAAAAGGAAAGGAAAAAAATAAAGAAAAAAAATTATACACGTGGAGTTGACACACACACACACACACACACACACACACACACACCTACACACACACACACGTATTACCTCACCTGTTAATTAACCTCGCGGGGGTCACCTGTCCGCGGCCCTGATTAGCATACCTTTCCATAATGAGCCGCTTACAATAAATCCCAGTAATGACCTGCCACATAATGGACTCGGAGAGGGCGACATCAGATAAGCGGGGTTGTTTATACCTCAATCAATTACTACGTTGTTTATTGCCCGACGAACGTATCAATAAGAACGAGAGATAAGATAAAGAACGCTAATGATAAAGAATGTAATCAATATCTTAAGGTCGTTTCTTTACATATATGCGCGTCGAAAGTTGTTTATTGCCCGACGAACGTATTAATGAGAACGAGAGATAAGATAAAGAACGCTAATGATAAAGAATGTAATCAATATCTTAAGGTCGTTTCTTTATGCGCGTCGAAAGTGGATCTCTTGCTTTGCTTTACTTTTTTTTTTTTTACATCAGAGGTCACGGGTCAAGAGCAATAAAAAAAGAGTTAAAAAAAAAGCTCGCTACTCGCCGCTCCTATGAAAGATTAAGGTAAAGAGTAACTAAAAGAGAGGTCCATTGCGGGTGGTGAGGTGTTTTGATGCTTACTAATCTAACGTGCTAAGAAGAGAATAATAGTGGAAAATACAATAAAGAACGGACATAAGAAAATAAATAAATGAGTAAATATAAAAAACATCTTGGGATTTTTTTTTTCACCTATAAGCTTCCTGAAAAGTGAATCTCTTGCTTTACTTACTTATCTAAGATGTTAAGAATAAAATAATAGTGAAAATACAATAAAAAAACAGACATAAGATAATAAATATATAAGAATAAGTAAATATAAAAAGCAAGTTTGGATATCTTTTTTCACCTATAAGCTTCCTGAAAAGTGAATCTCTTGCTTTACTTACTTATCTAAGATGTTAAGAAAAAATGGGTGGAAAATACAATAAACATCGGACATAAAACAATAAATAAATATGAATAAGTAAATATACAAAGCATCTTAGGATATTTTTTCATCTATAAGCTTCCTGAAAAGTGAATCTCTTGTTTTTTTTTTCTTAAAAAAATGTTAATACGACAAAGAAAGAAAAATGACACAAAGTAAAGTATATAAACATTGATGGATCGTTTTTATCCATCAATTTCCTCTTCTTTTTACTTATTTACTTTCGACGACAAGAAAGTAAGAAGAAAAATAAAACTAAACTAACAATAAAGAAAACTAACAAGCCCTTTCTTTCCATCTATCAAAGAAGAGTAAGAAAGAAAACAACGCTAAATAAACAACAGAGTAAGAAAGAAAACAACACTAAATAAACAATAAATGAAACTAACAAGATCCTTTTTCCCTTCAATCAGTTACCAATCCCTTGTTTTCCTTTCGTTTATCAGCTGGGCGGCGCACGTGGGTTTGTTTACACTTGACGGCTGATCCCGGCCACGTGTCTTTGTTTACATGTCACAGCTGATGCGAGGGTCAACACGAGGCGGGTATTTACAGGGAGTTCGAGAGGGTTAAGTGGAGGGCTAAGAGGAGGGTTGAGAGGATCGGCTGTTGTGTTGGCGTTGTTGATGTCTCCTCGGGATTAGCTAATGGTGTGAGAGAGAGAGGGAGAGAGGAGGGAAAGAGAGAGAGGCGGAAAGAGGGAGGGAGAGAAAGGAAGGAAAGAGGAGATGAGAAGCGATATGAGAGAAAACTAAATATGATACTAAACAAGAAAGAAAAAGTATATGAAGAAAGCAAGTAAAAGAAAGAGAAAAAGATAGATAGACAGATAGATAAATAGAGAGAGAGGGGAAAATAAGAACTGATATGAAAGAAAATAAGAAAAAATACAAAGCAAAACAGGAAAAGATAAAGATACGAGAGAGAGAGAGAGAGAGAGAGAGAGAGAGAGAGAGAGAGAGAGAGAGAGAGATTGTTTCCTTAATCAACTGTAGGAAGTAGACATCAGGAGTTTATTACTATCATTATCACCAGTAGTAGTAGTAGTAGTAGTAGTAGTAGTAGTAAAAGTAGTAGTAGCAGAAATAAGTGTACTACAAAATTACTCACCACTTAAACCTAATGGAAGTTGCATCTCTTTGTTGCTAAAACACTAAATGGCGGAAAATAAGACAACAAAAACAAGTAAACACACACACACACACACACACACACACACACACACACACACACACACACAGTAGACAAAGCTCACACTATCACCACCACCTCTAACACCACCACCAACACATCATCATCATCACCACCACCATCATCATCATCACCACCACCATCATCATCACCACCACCACCAGCACCACCGTCATCAACGTAATTACACGCCTTATCATAATTACCTGACTTCCGTGACTAAATTAGCACCACCAACACCTTGCAGGAGGCCAAGGTGATGGGGAGGAAAAGAGGGAAGGGGAGAAGAAGGAAGGGGAGGGAATACGAAGTTGAAAAAAAAGGAAGGGGGAGGGAATGAAAAAGAAGTGTATTTGAGAGGAGGAAAAAGGAAAAGGGAGAGGAGAGGAGAGGAGGGGATGGAAGAGAAGCGAAAGTGAGAGAAGGAAAAGGAAGAGGAGGGAAGGGAAGGGAATGGAAGGGGAAGATAAGAGGGATTGGGAGAAGGGCGGGGAGAGAAAAATAAAGGTTGGGAGGAAAAAGGAAGGGAGGGAAGAATAACAGTGTAGAGGAAAAAGAAGGGGTAGGAAAGGAGAGATGGGGAAGGGACGGAAGGGGAAAAGGAGAAGAGAAGGGAGGGGAAGGAAACGGAAGGAAAATGAAGAGAAGAGGAGAGGGAGGGAAGGGAAACTGAAAGGGAGGGAAGTTGAGGGAAGTTGAAGGGAGAAAAAAGAGAGGAAGGCAAGGTAATGGAATGGAATGGAAGGGAACAAGAGGGAAGGGGAAATAGAGAGATGAGAAAAGAAGGAAAAGGAGGAGGAGGAAAAGTGACGGAAGATGACTCAAGAGAAGAGGAAGAGAAGAAAAGGGGGAGGGAAGACAAGGGGGAGAAGCGGAGAGAACCGGAGGAGAGGGAAGGGAGTGACTCGCTCTTGGCCTTGAAGACAATTAAGCAAAATCTTCCTTCTTTGTTGAGGTAATTTGTCTACCTGGCGACGGTACTTACAGGTGAGCACGGTAATAACAACAATGACAACAACAACAATAATAATAATAACAACAATAACAACATCAACAAATTCACTCACTTATCTTCTTTGTGTAAAACTGTGAATCTTTTTGTTGTGTGTGTGTGTGTGTGTGTGTGTGTGTGTGTGTGTACCTCGCCACCCACCTTCCCAAAGTAATTTTCACTAATCAACCACGACAAAACAACATAAATAAAAAACAAGCAGGATGTGAAAGAGAAAAATCCACACACTAATAAAACAAAAATAAAAACAATAAAAATATAACCGATTAAAAATAACTAATAAAAAATAACCCACCAATAAAAGAAAATAAGAATAAAAATAACAATAATAATGAAAAATAAAGAATGGTTAAAAGTATGAAACAATAATGAAAATAAAGATAACAAAAAACTACAGTATGATATAAAACAACAATAAAAAGAAAACATTAATAAGAAAATAAAATAGAAAATAAAACAATAAAGTAATAAAACTAACAAAACAAAAAAAGAAAACAATAAAAAAACAAACCCCAAGAAAAAAAAAGGATAAAACAAAACAACAAGAAAAAAAAAACAGTAAAATAAAACACCAATAAAACAAACAAAACAAAAAAACACAGCAAACGGTAAATCTTCAGTCTCATCTCCGTCTCCCCATTACGTTACTTGCTTGTTTTTTTTCTCTCTCTCTATTATATTTTACCGCCGTGTTTTATTACCAGTAACAAACACTCGCTTCCTCTCCCTCTCTCCGTGTGTTAAGTGCTTGACATTATAAAGCAAACGCCTAACTGGGCTTTATTTTGTGTTTCTTTATTCCTTTGTTATCGCCTATTGTCTTCTTCCATTTCTTTTATTATTTTCAAACATTCTCTTTCTCCAATTTTCTTCTTCCCTTTCTTTCCTTTTTTCTAATTTCCCGCTCCCTTTCTCCTTTTTTTTCATTTCATTTCGTCCATTCTTCTCTCTCTCTCTCTCTCTCTCTCTCTCTCTCTCTCTCTCTCTCTCTCTCTCTCTCTCTCTCTCTCTCTCTCTCTCTCTCTCTCTCTCTCTCTCTCTCCAATTGTCTTCTTCTACGTCTTTTTTTCTTACTATTTCCTACCATTATTCCCTTTTTCTTATTCCTCCTCTCTCTCTCTCTCCCCTTATCGTAAATATCCCGAGGTATTATTTCCTATCTTGATGCTTGGAATGGAAACTTCACTTACTTTTCTAGTGCTTTTTATTATCTGTACATTAAAATATTATTCATTTGTATTTTTAATATTTATTTATATTATACATTATACTTATGCATTATCGTTTTCATTATAGCATTATTATTTAACTTTATATTGCTATGATTATCTAACTCACTAATAATTTTCTCTTTTAACTAATTATGACATCTTCCGTTAGCATTTATAGTATATTTATTTTATCCTTTTTTTTAATAATACCAATAACTTTATATTTTCAAGCACATTTAAACTCATTACCCTTATATTTATTTGTTTGCTATAGTAGATATATTTATTGTTATTTTATATTAAGCAATGTTACCTTGTAAGTAATATTTTTTAACGTGAGGAAAGAGGAAAAAATAATATTACTGCCTCACACCTTGGTTTATATTCACCAAGTTTGCAGAAAGAAACAAGAACCAACATCACGGTCATAACAAAACACACCACCACTACCATCACCACCACCACCACCATCACCACCACCACCACCAACAACAACAACAGCCTTTCCTCCGGTTTATATTCACCAAGTTTGCAGAAAGAAACAAGAACCAACATCCCGGTCATAACAAAACACACCACCCACCAGCATCACCACCACCATCACCATCACCACCACCACCACCACCAACAGCCTTTCCTCCGGTTTATATTCACCAAGTTTGCAGAAAGAAACAAGAACCAACATCCCGGTCATAACAAAACACACCACCCACCAGCATCACCACCACCACCACCACCATCACCACCAAACACACCACCCACCAGCATCACCACCACTACCACCACCACCACCATCACCACCACCACCACCACCATCACCACCAAACACACCACCCACCAGCATCACCACCACTACCACCACCACTGCCATCACCACCATCACCACCACCAAGTCTTTCCTCCGGTTTATATTCACCAAGTTTGCAGAAAGAAAAGAGATATCCACCACCCCGGTCATAACAAAACACACCACCCACCAGCATCACCACCACTACCATCACCACCACCACCACCATCACCACCACCAACACAGCCTTTCCTCGGGTTTATATTCACCAAGTTTGCAGAAAGAAAAGAGATATCCACCACCCCGGTCATAACATTTTGTCCCTTTCCCACCACCCCCAAAAATAACCGAAGAAAATAAAATAAATAAATAAACAAACTAAGCAAAAAAAATAAGCATAATAAAACACGTATAAAAAACAACTAATAACTAACATACTAATTAACCACAACCACCACCACCACCACCCAAAAAATTACAAAAACAAACAAACAAACTAAGCAAAAAAAATGAAGCATAATAAAACACGTAGAACAAACAACTAATAACCAACAAACTAACTAACCACAACCACCACCACCACCACCACCACCCACAAACGCGTCTTTCTCAACCAATCTTTCCCCCAATCTTTTATTACGTGTGTGTGTGTGTGTGTGTGTGTGTGTGTGTGTGTGTGTGTGTGTGTGTGTGTGTGTGTGTGTTTAACTTCGACACCGCTGTTTACTTGTACCCAGGCCGTCACCCGCTTCTTATTATTTGCGCGGTATATATATATATAAAGAAGGTAAAAACATAAATAAATATAACATAAGACCAAAAGGGAGAGAGAAAAAAAATCATAGACGAGAGAAACCAACAAACAAAAACAAATGAATGAGAAGGTAAGAATTATGAGGTGAGTGACATTTGATCCGTCTATAGCAAGGTGAGGAGGAGGAGGAGGAGGAGGAAGAGGAGGACGTTGGACAGGAAGAAGAAAGGGGTTGTCCATGGATAAACTAGATATATGGGAAGGTAAGGAGACTGGTTGACAAGTAGAGGAGGAGGAGGAGGAGGAGGAGGAGGAGGATAGAGGGTAAAGGTGGAAAGGTAGAATGACAGGAATGCATAGATGAGGAACAGGTTGGGGAAGGGGAGGTGAAGGGAGGGAAGAAAAGGGAAGGGGAGGGAAGGGAAGGGAAGGGGAGGGAAGGGGAGAGAAGGGGAGGGAAGGGAAAGGGAGGGAGGGGAAGGGGAGAGAAGGGGAGGGAAGGGGAGGGGAAGGGAAGGAAATATGGGAAGGATGACAGGTATGAGGATGGGAAGAAGACAAGGACAGGTAAGCAAAGGATGATTAACAGGTGAAGAACAGGTAAGGAGACACAAGGGAGAGGGTGGGATGATGAGAAGAAAAAAAGAACAAGAAAAAAAACAATAACATGAAAATAATAATAAAAAAACAAGGTGCACATAAGAAAAGATAAGAAAACAGAATAAAGAAAATGAAAAACAAGAAGAAAAGAACAAGAACAAGAATAAGAACAAAAATGTGCATAAAAAAAAGACAAGAAAATAGAACAAAGAAAAAGCAGAAAAAGAAGAAAAATTATAAAAAAGCAAAACCTGAACAAGAAAAAAAAAACAGGAAGAACAAGATAATAAGAAAACAAAAATAGAAAAAGAACAAAAAACAAGAAAACAAGCAGCAAGAAACTAAGATACAAGATAAAGAAAATTAAAACAAAAGAAAAAAGTGAATTAAAAAGAAACAAAAGAAAAACACAAACGACAAGCGATCCACACACACACACACACACACACACACACACACACACACACACACACAGGGGCAAGGAGAGGTCACGTGATCATAATGAAGACACAAAACGAACAAGTAACACACTCGATAATATCCCTTGATTCCACCCTTGAGGAGGAGGAGGAGGAGGAGGAAGTGAGATAGACAGATAAAGCGGAGACAGAGAAGAAGAAATAGATGTTGAGATAGAAAAGGAAAAAAATGTGAAGGAATGAGTGACAGATGTGAGGAGGAGGAGAGGAGGAGGAGGAGGAGGAGGAGGAGGAGAGGAAAAAAATATCACGAAGGAGGAGAATTCTGCGACAGTAAAATATTAATAATGAAAAGGAAATAAAATAAGGAAAAATATGATGAGAGAGAGAGAGAGAGAGAGAGAGAGAGAGAGAGAGAGAGAGAGAGAGAGAAGAGGAAGAAGGGTGAGAGAGGTGAAGGCTAATGAAGATGAGAAGAGGAGATAAGACGAAGATAAAGGGTAATAAGAATAAAGGAGGAGGAGGAGGAGTACGAAGAGGAGGAGAAGGAGGAGGAGGAGGAGGAGCAAAAAAAAAGAAAACTCAGCAATGCACCTCATATCTCTCTCTCTCTCTCTCTCTCTCTCTCTCTCTCTCTCTCAAGATCCGATAGAGGGCAGCGAGGTGCGGGTGGACAGCTGAGAGAGAGAGAGAGAGAGAGAGAGAGAGAGAGAGAGAGAGAGAGAGGAGACACTTGCACCCCATTCACAATTTCTATTTTACGGCTTTTTTTTTTTTTGCCTCACTCTACAAGATGATGATGCTGAGAAGAGGAGGAGGAGGAGGAGGAGGAGGAGGAGGAGATGAAGAGGAAGAGGAGGTCTATCATACGCCATATAATAAACATCATTAGATTACAACATCCTCCTCCTCCTCCTCCTCCTCCTCCTCCTCTTCTTCCAACTGTACTGAGGCAGGAAGTGTGTGAAAGTGAGTGGGGGCGAGGGGGGGAGGGAGGGGCGGAGGGGGGTGCTGAAGAAGGCATGGAGGAGGAGGAGGAGGAGGAGGAGGAGGAGGAGGAGGCTACGAGGGGGGACCAACTGGGTTAGCGGAGTAAGCTTTTTGGAAGAAGACGAGGAGGAGGAGGAGGAGGAGGAGGGGGGGAGGGGGGGGAAGGAGGAGGAGGAGGAGGGGAAGGAGGAGGAGGAGGCATCAAGTGTCAGCAGATGCCACCCTTACCTCGGATGTCACACACACACACACACACACACACACACACACACACACACACACACACACACACTCCTTCCCTTCCACCTGTCTTCCTCACCCCACACCCAGCCCTCTCTCCCTCTCTCCTCCTCCTCCTCATCTCCATCAACGGGGGAGGAGGAGGAGGAGGAGGAGGAGGAGGAGGAGCGGAAGGGAAGACGGGGAGGAGGGGGAGGTAGTGGGGAATCAACACAGCTCCTTCCATCCCCAAGGGCGTGTGAGGAGGCCGGGGAAGGCTGCTGTAAGGTCCTTCATCCTACACGTCAAGGAAGGACTCTCGCTCCTACGACTCCTTCGGTACTCTGATTCCGTGCTCTCTGGCTTAAATACTGGCCAGGTGCGTGAATCCAGGTGCGAGAAATTCCAAACACCTTCGTAACGCTTCAAAATCCATCGTTCACCTCAAAATCCGCGTTTCTGAGGGATCAAGTTGTGTTTCCTAGGCGTGTGTGTGTTTTGGGGGCGTGTGTGTGCGTGTGTGTAAGGTAGGCGGGGGTCTGTGTGCGTGTGTGTGCGTGTAAGGAAGGGTTGAATCATGGAAGACGTAACGGTATTAACTTCTAAGATCTGGTACACACAGAGCGAAGGAGGGAGGGGCCTGTGTGTGTGTGTGTGTGTGTGCGTCTGTGTCTGTGTGTGTGTGTGTGTGTGTGTGTGTATGTGTGTGGAGCAGGGTGTGGCGGCGGGCTGGAGAGAGATCACCCGCAGTTAGTCTGGTAGGTGGCACGGGTCGCAGTGGTGGTGGGAGTGTGCTCTCTTCACCCACCCCTCCCTCCTCTCCCCGCTGCTCTCGCTCCCCTCTCTCCTTCCTCCCGCGGCTGGTCCTCCTCCTCCACCGCCACCGCCGCCGCCGCCTCGCCCTCACCACACCCAACACCGAGGACGACCTAGCTAATCACAGTCTCACCGCGCCTCAAGAATCGCTGTTACCTGTTGAGGCGGGTTACCTGGCTACCCGCAGCTACTCCTACCCCCTTCCTCCTCCTCCTCCTCCGCCGCAAGCCGATCCCTCTCGCCCCCCGCTGGCACCTGTACTTCACCTGGTAATTGGCTACAGGTGAAAGGTGTGACTCTGAGAGGTGACACGAAGGAGGAACTAAAGAAAACGAAGTAAAGAAAACAAGGAAAAGAACAGTGTCGGATTCTGTGCCAGTCTGTGTTGATCTTGTTGGTGTGTGTATGTGTATGGGACTTCCTCACGCACGCACATACACACACACATATACGCACACACGTGTATGTATTTTGCAAGAAACCTACACACACACACACTTGCTATGATGTTGTGTAAAGACGTGTGCAATTAAAGAGCGGCGTGAGAAACACACACACACACACACACACACACACACACACACACACACACACACACACACACACACACACACACCATCACCTGTGCAACTCTGGAAAAAAGTACCCCAAAAATCACCTCAGTGCCCCCTTTAAAAACACCTGTGGAGCGGAATGCAATTAACTCCAGGTGATTGACAGGTGGCACGGGACATCCACACACCTGTCCACCTCATCCACATCCACCTGGGCGAAGTGGATGAGGTCTGAACACTGGCCCTCCACCACCCCCTCATCCACCTCTCCACGCTGGGTGACTCAATGAAGTGGAGATTCACCCACCGCCACCCACTTGCTCTTCCTCCTCCTCCTCTTCCACCTAGGACTCCACCTCACCTAAATCCACTCGAGGTAAGAATTATGTTTGTTATTAATTTATTTATTTATTTTCTTATTCTTATTTACTCTTATTTATTCTTCTTTATTTACTTATTTTTCTACTTTCCTTCCTTTACTTTATCCTTTTGCATTTGTTTACCTTGTTTACGTGTTTTGTTTTCTTTACTTTCTATTTATTATTTTCTTTTACTTCTTTTATTTTTGTTTTGTGGTTAAGGAAGTAATTTTATCACGGTGGAGGTCTGCTTTTTTTTCTTTCCTCCTTCCTCCATTCAGGTGTTTTCAATGACCTGTGTTTGACCTCTCTCTCTCTCTCTCTCTCTCTCTCTCTCTCTCTCTCTCTCTCTGTATTATCTATTCCTTCCCATTCCCTTAATTCATCTCTTTTTCCACTCTCTTTTCTTCCCTATTCATCCACTTCCATCTCATCCACAATCATCCAATCTTATCTTCTTATCTCTTACTCTTATTTATCTATCTTATCTATCTTAGTCTATCTTCTATCTTATCTTCAGTCATCTTCATCCACCTCTCTGTTATCCACAAGAAAGATGATTACTGAAGATGATGAAGATGCTGGGATATCCTTCGCTGCACTCATCTTCATCCTTACTCATCCTCCTCCTCCTCATCATCATCTTATTGCATCCCTTCTGACTCATCCATGGCCGTTCATTCATTTCCTTTTGTGTGTGAGTCTCCTTTCATTTACTTCCCTTTGATTTTACTTCCTTCCTTCCTTCTTTTTCTTCCCCTCTTTTCTTCCTTCATTCCTCCCTTCCTTATTTTCCTTCCTTCCTTCTTTTCCTTCTTTTCCTTACCCTCTTTCCTCCTTCCTTTTGATTTTCCTACTTTCACTTCCTTCTTTCCTTCCTTCCTTCTTTTCCTTCCCCTCTTTCATTCCTTCCTTTGGTGTTTGTTAAAAGAAAATAAAATGTATATTCTATTAGTTTAAGTGGCAAGGGGGTGATGGGAAAAAATGGGGTAAAGTGGGGTTCAAAGGGGTGACAAAATGGGGAGGAATGGGTGATGGGGGAGAGAGGGGTAATGGAGAGTGTGATGGGGGGAGGAGTTAAGAGGTGGGGAGAAGGGGTGATGATTGGGGGGTAAAAGGGGTTAATGGGGAGAGAAAAGGGTGATTGGGTACATGTTTTATTCGTGTTTGTCTGGTTTCATTCATATCTCTCTCTCTCTCTCTCTCTCTCTCTCAACCTAACTCAAGTAATATGTGATGTAACTTGTGTGAACGACAAATCTCTCTCTCTCTCTCTTTAAATTCCTAACTCACGTAATATTTCATCTAACTTCTGTGAACATCAAATTTCTCCATCTCTCTCTCTCTCTCTCTCTCTCTCTCTCTCTCTCTCTCTCTCTCTCTCCGCGTCGGTAAGGTGAGACAAAATGCAAAAAACGTCCTCCCATACCTGCTCTGGATGTTACCTGCCTTTCACTCCTTACCTGTCCCCCTCCCCCCCTCCCTCCCATACCCCTCCTCCCCTACACACACCTGTCGAACTGAACCCCAGGTGTGTATGTGTGTATTTGTGTGCGTTGAACAGTGTGGTAGAGATGTTAGAGTTCGTGATTCATAGGAAATAGATAGGAAAATAAATATAGTTAAAAAGTTATTATATTGTATGTCATAATATGGTTAGTAAGAATATAGTGAAGAGTTAGGAAGTTAAAATATAGTTAGTAAGTTATATCATGGTTAGTAAGTCATCATAGGGTTAGGAAGTTATGATACAATAGAAGGTTATGATGTAGTAAACGTTGTAGTAGTAGAATAAGTTGATTGATAGATAGTAATAGGACAGAATATAGTTGACAAACAGATAGAAATAGATTATACTCTTAAAACATAAAAAAACACCCAATACCTTAAAGAAAGCAGGATACGTTAAAAAGGAAAATAAAAACAGTAAAAGAAAAGATAAAACAGGATTAAAAAAAACGAGAGAATAGAAAACAAGAGAGAAAACAATGGGATAAAAGAAAAGCAATAAAACAAAAAATAAAGCAAGATAAAATAATAGCAAAAAAAACAAGGGATAAAACAAGAAAAGATAAGAGGTAAAAACATTAAAACAAGAGAAAATAAAAGCCATAAAACAAGAAATAAAACAAAGATAAAACAAATGACAAAGGAGATAAAATAAAACCAATAAAACAACAGAATAAAACGCACCCACTATCCACCCTCCCCCCCCCCCCCCCAAAAAAAAAAAAAAACACAGGTAACATCTTAAAAGGTAAAAATGGCATACCTGTCCACCTGTATAGCGGTTAATTATACGTATAGGTACAGGTGAGGCGGGATCCACACCTGTTAATTAGGGCTCTTTACTTTCACACACACACACACACACACACACACACACACACACACACAAGGCCTGGCCCACTCATTCATTAAAACTGTATATGAGGCCGTGCGAGCGAAAACGTACAAAGCGCCATCTG
>NC_066550.1:10836225-10878725 GCF_024679095.1 Eriocheir sinensis | reverse complement strand
AGGGAGAAAGTTAAGGGGCAGTGAAGGGGGAAATGGGAGGAGATGGGGGTGAGGGGAGGAAAGGGGGGGAGGGAAGGAGGGGAGGGGCGATGGAGAGAGGAAAGGTCGCCTACATGCCAACGCCAACTCCTCCTCCTCCTCCTCCTCCTCTTCCTCCTCCTCCTTCTTCTGTTGTGTAGCCACGCCCTTCCTCTTCTCCTCCTCCTCCTCCTCCTCCCTCCAGTGGGACCTTCTTCCATCCTCCCTCTTCCTTTCTCTTCTTCTCTCTCTCTCTCTCTCTCTCTCTCTCTCTCTCTCTCTCTCTCTCTCTCTCTCCCATCTTTTTCCTACTTCTTCTTATGTACCTTTTCAAGTTTATTCCTCCTCCTCCTCCTCCTCCTCCTTTTCTTTTCCTTCCTTCCCTCCATTCCCTTATTCCATCCTTCTTTTCATTCCTTTTTTCTCTCTCATCTTTCTCTTTCTTTTTCTCTAGTTCTGCATCTCCTATTATTTTTTTTTATTTCTCCTCCTCCTTCTCTTCCTTTTCTTCTCTCTTCCGTTCCTTCCCTCTACCACCCTTCTCTTCAGCACTTCTTTCCTCTCTCTCTCTCTCTCTCTCTCTCTCTCTCTCTCTCTCTCTCTCTCATCCTTCTTTTTCCTTGATGTTTTTCCTGTACCATTTTTATACTAATTCCTCCTCCTCTTCCTTCTTCTTCTCCTCCCTTCCATTCTTGTTTTCTATCTTTTCCTTCACCCTTTCTTGTTTCTTTCTTTCCTTTTCTCTTTCCATATTATTCTTCCCTTTCCTTATTTCTTCTTCTATACCTTTTGATACTATTTTCTCTCCTCCTCCTCCTCCTCCTCCTCCTCCTCCTCTCTATCTTCCATCACCCCATTCTCATCCTTCCTCTTCCATCTCCATTCCCATCTTATTTATATCTCTCTCTCTCATCCGTCACCCAGGACACGTAACATCCCTCTACCCACTCATTATCTTCGCCAGAATAAACATAAACCCAACACGTAACGCATAAACAGATTCCAACACCTTCCTATAGGCTATCCGATCCTCTATAGCTATCTACCTCAAGGCTATCCAATCCTCTATAGTTTTCTTCTCATAAGCGATCCAATTCTCTATAGCTCTCTTCCTATAGGGTTCCAATTCTCTATAGCTGTCTTCCTATAGGGTTCCAATTCTCTATAGCTGTCTTCCTATAGGCGATCCAATTCTCTATAGCTGTCTTCCTATAGGGTTCCAATTCTCTATAGCTGTCTTCCTATAGGCGATCCAATTCTCTATAGCTGTCTTCCTATAGGGTTCCAATTCTCTATAGCTGTCTTCCTATAGGCGATCCAATTCTCTATAGCTGTCTTCCTAATGCGATCCAGTACTCTATATCACTCTTCCTATGGGCGATTCAAGCCTTTTTTATAACTCCCTCAACTTGAAACACACTTTGAACACCTTATAAGTGATCTCTCTCTCTCTCTCTCTCTCTCTCTCTCTCTCTCTCTCTCTCTCTCTCTCTCTCTCTCTCTCTCTCTCTCTCTCTCTCTCTCTCTCTCTCTCTCTCTCTCTCTCTCAAAACTGGAAGACAAACGAAGACTCAATCGCCTTCCTCAAAAAAAAAAAAAAAAACAAAAAAACTCGACTTTCACTCGTGCTAAAAAAAAGATCAAATTTTTGTGCCAAAGTAAAACTGACACAATCGAAATGTGAAGAATTCGTGCCTTGAGTACAATGACGGGCGTCTAATGATTGACTTAAGTATAATGAAACGCGTGAAATTTGTAACTTGATTATAATGAAATACGTGTTCCTGCACCTTCGATATAATGAAATGCGAGCAATCCGGAACTTGAGTAGAATGACATGGGTATAATAATGAGTAAAATGATATGTTAGCAACCTGGAAAGAAAAGGGAAGGAAGAAAAGGAGATGGGGAGGAAGAAAGGGATGAAGAAGGGAAGCAAAAAAAGAAAGAAAAAGGGGAGAGGTGAGGAAAAGATGATGGGAAGAGAAGGGGAAGAAAACGAGATGGTGAGGAAGAAAGGGATGAAGAAGGCAAGAAAAAAATGGGGGAGAGATGAGGAATAGATGAAGATGGGAAGAGAAGGGGAAGAAAACGAGATGGGGAGGAAGAAAGAGATGAAGAAGGGGAGAAAAAAAGAAAGAAAAAGGGGAGAGGTGAGGAAAAGATGAAGATGGGAAGAGAAGGGGAAGAAAAGGAGATGGTGAGGAAGAAAGGGATGAAGAAGGGAAGAAAAAAAGAAAGAAAAAGGGGAGGGGTGAGGAAAAGATGAAGATGGGAAGAGAAGGGGAAGAAAACGAGATGGGGAGGAAGAAAGGGATGAAGAAGGGGAGAAAAAAAGAAAGAAAAAGGGGGAGAGGTGAGGAAAAGATGAAGATGGGAAGAGAAGGGGAAGAAAACGAGATGGGGAGGAAGAAAGGGATGAAGAAGGGGAGAAAAAAAGAAAAAAAAAGGGGGAAGGTGAGGAAAAGATGATGGGAAGAGAAGGGGAAGAAAGGGAGATGGGGAGGAAGAAAGGGATGGAGAAAGGGGGAAAAAAAAGGAGGAGAGGTGAGGAATAGATGAAGATGGGAAGAGAAGGGGAAGAAAACGAGATGGTGAGGAAGAAAGCGATGAAGAAAGGGGGAAAAAAAGGAGGAGAGGTGAGGAATAGATGAAGATGGGAAGAGAAGGGGATTAGAATGACAAGAGAAAAAAAAAAACATTATATTCCACCGAGTGATATACGTGGAGCTGGGCTGGTGTGAATCTTCGCTTAAAAATACAGTCCTTGTCTTTTATTAATCCTATTTCTTCTTTTTTCTCACGGTTCCGACCTCTCTCAGCAACTTCATGAGACAATAACTCCACCCCACACACGCAATAACACACACACACACACACACACACACACACACACACACACACACAATAGAAGACAAAACCAGCTGCTAAATGGAAGGAGGAGGAGGAAGAGAAGAAAGGAAAGAAATGGAGGAGGAAGAGAAGAAAGGATTGGATATAGGATGCGGTTCTTTCACTTATAGGTTCGTACCCTCATCCAATCATGCACACATACGCACATACATACATATATACATACACGAGTGGAGCTATGCATACAGTCATATACATACACGGATTTGGCAAGGATCGGTATTTATCTTAGCATTGAAATCTCTCTCCATAATATGACTGATTCTTCTATTTTTTCACTGTAATTTTTTTTCTTGTTTTTTTCAGTCTCCACCTAATTGAATACCTTGCTTAGAGGCGTTAAACTCCCTAAATAAAACAAATACAAAACCTAATAATAAGACACACACACATATATACACAAAGCTTTCTTGCATTTTTTTTAACTAATGCACGTTTTATCTTTTTTTCTTTTTTCATAGTCCCGACCTCCTTCAATAACTTGCTTAGACATGATTAATAAAAAAAAAGCGAAAAACACGATTCCATAAACTACTACTAAACCAAACAAATATAAAAGCTTCGTGTTGTTTTCATTTTTTTTTTTTTACGCACTTCCGACCACCTTCAATAACTTGCTAACGAATAATTAACCGAAAAACGCGTAAAAAAAAAATCATACAAAAAAAAATTAGTTTTATGCCTCGTTTCATCTTTGTAAGTTACTTTATCAAATCACTCCGACCTCCTTCAGTAACTTGCTTAAAGATGATAAAAAAAAAATCGAAGTAAAAACCCACTACTAAAACCCCCCCACATATATAAAGGTTGTTTCATTTCTTTCCACTATGGTAATTTTCCCTCACACACTCTCAACCTCCTCCAACAATTTTTTCAAGATGATAAACCAAAACAGAAACTACAAATACAAAACCAACTACCAAACAAATGTATAGAAGATTTCATCCCTTTTTTTAACCGTTCTTCATTTTCTCTCTTCACTTTCAACCTCCTTCAACAACTTGCTTAAAGATGATAAACAAATACACAAACTACGAATGAAAAACAACTACTAAACAAAAGTACATACGAATTCATCCCTTTTTTCCCCCGTTCTTAATTTTCTCTCTTCACATTCGACTTCCTTCAATAACTTCCTTCAAGATGATAAACCAAAACACAAATTACTAAACAAAAGTACATACGAATTCATCCCTTTTTTCCATCGTTCTTCATTTTCTCTCTTCACACTCGACCTTCTTCAGTAACTTCCTTCAAGATGATAAACCAAAACACAAATTACTGAACAATTGTACATAAGATTTCATCCCTTTTCTTCATCGTTTTTCATTTTCTCTCTTCACACTCGACCTTCTTCAATAACTTGCCCAGAGATGATAACCAACCCCACCCACTCCCCCCCCCCCCCCCAAAAAAAAAGGAACACGAAGACAACACCCACAACCAATATAAAAACACACATCTACAAAGGTTCCTCGTCCCTCGTTCCGTAACCTTAATCCACGGCGGGGCGAGAATCATCACCGGGCAAGTAAGACTGATACAAAATAACAAAGAAAGAAAGGTTCAACTCCGCAACTTTTTTCTACTCTACTTGTTTTTCTTACCTGCTCGCCGTGGCATTAATCACTCAGGTGTGGGGGGCGGCGCTGGGGGGCTCGGGGGGGGGGGAGGGGGGGGTCATCACTTACCTGAAGAAATGAGAAGAAAACTGTTACTCTTCAAGAATCTCATCATGATCATCAGCTATTATCAGTCCACTGCGGGGCACAAGCCTTTCGATGTGCCCTGCTCTCTCTCTCTCTCTCTCTCCCGAACCGGTAAATGCTCTAATTCCACCTATCCACCTGGTTCGCTGTCTGTCCGGTGTTAGTGTACTTCATCCTGCCCCGGTAAAGGTTCTAATTCCATCCCTCCACTTGGTCCTCTGTCTGGTGTTCGTGTACTCCATCCTACCCCGACGAAGGTTCTAATTCAATCTCTCCACTTGGTCCTCTGTCTGGTGTTAGTGCTCTCCATCTTGTTCTCTTGCAAAGGTTCTAAGTTCATCTCTCCACCTGGTCCTCTCTGGTGGTAGTGTACTCCATCCTGTTCTCTGGCAAAGGTTCTAAGTTCATCTCTCCACCTGGTCCTCTCTGGTGGTAGTGTACTCCATCCTGTTCTCTGGCAAAGGTTCTAAGTTCATCTCTCCACCTGGTCCTCTGTCTGGTGTTAGTGTACTCCATCCTGTTCTCTTGCAAAGGTTCTAAGTTCATCTCTCCACTTGGTCCTCTGTCTGGTGTTAGTGTACTCCATCTTATTCTCTGGCAAAGGTTCTAAGTTCATCTCTCCACCTGGTCCTCTGTCTGGTGTTAGTGCTCTCCATCCTGTTCTCTTGCAAAGGTTCTAAGTTCATCTCTCCACCTGGTCCTCTGTCTGGTGTTAGTGTACTCCATCCTGTTCTCTTGCAAAGGTTCTAAGTTCATCTCTCCACCTGGTCCTCTGTCTGGTGTTAGTGTACTCCATCCTGTTCTCTTGCAAAGGTTCTAAGTTCATCTCTCCACCTGGTCCTCTGTCTGGTGGTAGTGTACTCCATCCTGTTCTCTGGCAAAGGTTCTAAGTTCATCTCTCCACCTGGTCCTCTGTCTGGTGTTAGTGTACTCCATCCTGTTCTCTGGCAAAGGTTCTAAGTTCATCTCTCCACCTGG
The DNA here is from genome assembly GCF_024679095.1 of Eriocheir sinensis. Taxonomy (NCBI): domain Eukaryota; kingdom Metazoa; phylum Arthropoda; class Malacostraca; order Decapoda; family Varunidae; genus Eriocheir; species Eriocheir sinensis. Next base: position 10,873,107 of record NC_066550.1, on the reverse strand, counting down.
TCCTCTGTCTGGTGTTAGTGTACTCCATCTTGTTCTCTGGCAAAGGTTCTAAGTTCATCTCTCCACCTGGTCCTCTGTCTGGTGTTAGTGTACTCCATCCTGTTCTCTGGCAAAGGTTTTAAGTTCATCTCTCCACCATACTCTCTGTCTGCCCAGGCTCCTGTAGTTGCTGGGTCGCCACTCCGTTACTTGGTCATCAAACTCCCCTGACCTTACTAACAAGACACTCCATGAGATCCCGATGAAGATAAGCAGAAGGGTGAACTGACCTTAAAGTAATCCAACACCTTACATCATCTAAATCAACAGAAGTAAAAATGATTATTATTAAGAACGTCAACTAACCTTTACAGTTTACCAAGAAGAGTTTTATGTTACCTTTGTTATTTAGAATGCAAAGGTTAAATATCAGTTAGCACGCTGTAAGTTTTCCGATAATTGTAAGATATAAGACTTGGCTATGACTTATAATGTGAGAATCTTGCCTAATTATTTATACAAAGTTCATCTTGAATTATTAAACGCAAAATACAGTTCTTACTCCTACGGTACATAACATCATCCCATACAATATAATCCACTCCTAATATAAACTGAATCCAACCCTTTTTAATCCGATCCTACTTAACTAATCCCTTCCCACATGATCGTTTTTTACAACATATACTTCAAAATACCCAATCAACTTAACCCCCTTTTAAAACAACCTAATCTCTTCAAGCACAATCAAACACCTCTCTAAACACACTAATCCTTTACCAACACTACCTGATCCTTTTCACATGACCTCAATCCTTCACCATAAAGTTATAACCACCCAACCAACCAGCATACTTTCAAGTCAACCCAATCTCTTCTTAAACGATTCAAACACCATTCCAAACAAGCTAATCCTTATCAACTCGCTCAAACCCCATATCATAAGCAACTAAAACCCTTTCCAAAGCCTAATCCTATCCAAACACTATTAAACGCCTTTCTAAACCCCTTAATCATTTACTAACACAACCTAATACTATTCAAATCACTTAAGTTCTAAATCATATAATTTAAAACCCTTTGCAATCTAATCCTATTCAAACACAATCGAACACCTTTCTAAACCCCTTAATCCCTTACAAACACAACCTAATACTATTCAAATCACCCAAGTTCTAAATCATATTATTCAAAACCTTTCCAAACAGTCTAATCCTAATCAAACACAATCACACACCTTTCTAAACCGCTTAATCCTCTACATAAACAACCTAATCCTTTTCTACTCCCCTGAATCCCATTGTTAATCCGATCCAATCCCCCGCGGAGGCCAGGCGGTGGGCGGAGAGAGTTTGAACCCATTCATCAGATGCTTCCGTGATGTGGGCCGTTTATAGCCTCCCATTGTTCCTCTCCAGCACTCATAAAACGACCCTAAGGAGGAGGAGGAGGAGGAGGCTGGGGAAGAAGAAGGGAGGGAGAGGAGAAAAGAAGCGAGGAAAGGGTTGGAGGAGAGGAAAAGGTTGAAGAAGAAGGAGGAGGAGAGAGAGTGGTAGAGAGGAGAGGTAAAAGGGTTGGATAGAAGGAGGAGGAGAAGAAAAAAGACGAGGAGGAAGAGAGAAAAGATGAAAGGGAAAGGTTGGAGAAGGAAGAAGAAGAGGAGGAGGAGAAGAGAGGTAGAGAGAAGAGAAAAGTTGGACAGAAGGAGGAGGAGAAAGAAAACGAAGAGGAAGAGAGAGAGAGGAGAAAAGAGGAGAGGGAAGGGTTGGAGAAGAAAGAAGAAGAGGAGGAGGAGAAGAGATAGAAGGAAGAGAAAAGAGTTGGACAGAAGGAGGAGGAGAAAGAAAACGAAGAGGAAGAGAGAGGAGAAAAGAGGAGAGGGAAGGGTTGGAGAAGGAGGAGGAGGAGAAGAGAGATAGAGGGAAGAGAAAAGAGTTGGACAGTAGGAGGAGAAGGAAAACGAAGAGGAAGAGAGAGAGGAGAAAAGAGGAGAGGGAAGGGTTGGAGGAGGAGCAGGAGGAGGAGGAGGAGGAGGAGAAAGGATTGGATATAGGATGCGGTTCTTTCACTTATAGGTTCGTACCCTCATTCGATCATGCACACATACGCACATACATACATACATACATACATACATGTGTGGAGCTATGCATACATACATACATACATACATATACACAAGGATTTGGCAAGGATCGGTATTTATCTTAGCATTGAAATCTCCCTCCATCTGAATGCACTCTCTCTCTCTCTCTCTCTCTCTCTCTCTCTCTCTCTCTCTCTCTCTCTCTCTCTGTTTGCCATTACCTAATCATAGATATTTTTTTCTTTAACTCGATAAATCAACTTTTTTTGTAGCGAATTATAAATGAAAAAAAAAAATAACACCAAGACAAAAGTTGATGATGATGATGGAAGGAGGAGGAGGATGGAGGAGGAGGAGCAGGAGGTGGAGGAAGAGGAGGAGGAGGAGGAGGAGGGTAGGGGGTCTGTTAATATAATCTACGGACCAAGCTCTCCCTGTTTTCTGTGTGTGTGTGTGTGTGTGTGTGTGTGTGTGTGTGTGTGTGTTTAAAGGAGGCAACGTATATAATAATAATAATAGTAATACTCGTAATAATAATAATAATAATAATAATAATAATAATAATAATAATAAACATAATCTACATAGGAAAAGTAGAGATAAAAGGAAAAAAAAGAACACAATAATACAAAAAGGAAAAAAAGAAAAAAGAATGACAAAGGAAAACAAAAAAAATGGAAACAAAGGGAAAATATAAAAAAAGGAAATAAGCAAAATAATATAGAAGGAAAGGAAGGACAAAGGAAATATATAAAACGAAAAAAATTAAATAAAAAAGAAGGAAAAATATGGAAAAATAATAGAAAGAAAAATAAAAGAAAAATAAACAAAGTATACGCACGAAATGTCAAACTCGCAAGCAAAAACAAAACCTATCATTTAAACACACACACACACACACACACACACACACACACACACACACACACACACACACACACACACATGGACATACACAGTCGAGTCACGTGCTAGATGTAAACAGTAAACAAGTAAAGCAAGGACACACACACACACACACACACACACACACACACACACACACACACACACACACACGAATAATGCCAAATAAAAACAAGGAAAAACGAAAAAAAGAAAATAAATAGAAAATAAAAACAAACGAATCCAAATACAAACAGCGCAAAAAAAAATAAAAAATAAAAAGAAAACAAGTATATTAAGAAAACCAAAAGAAGACAAAAAAACAAGAGAAAACAAGAAAACAAAGAATACGAAAAAGAAAACAAAAAAACAAGAAAAAACAAACAGGGAAAAGAAAACAAAGAAAAGAAAACAAGAAAGAAAACAACTCTCCCAACATCTCATTCAACACAGGAAGACAAGCAACGAGGAAAACTTCAAGCAAAAAAACAAAACAAAAAAAACGGGACCACAAAACTCGCCCTCCGTTTTACTCGCCGTTTTAATTCTCAGGCTCTTCTTAACAACGGCGTCTTAAACCACTTTTTTTACGAGCATTACGATCCACTTTAAAAGGATCTGAATCTCTTCCGCGCGCTTTTAAAAGACGTTCGAAGCCTTCTCAGTGGACGATGACTTGTGTGTTAGCTTGTTATTATTTCATTATTTATTTTGTTATATTTTTCTTGTATCATATTTTTCGTTTTTCTTTTTTTCTTTTGTATGATTTTCTGATATTATTTTCGATTTTCTCTAATATTATTTTTCCTTTTATCTTTTTTTTTCTATTGTATTATTTTCTTATACTATTTCATTATTATTGTTATTTTCTATTGTGTTATTTTTTATCTTTATTTTTCCATCATATTTCTTTTTACTATATCATTTTTTTTCACTTATTTTTTCAATCACATTATTTGATCGTATTTTCTAGCGTCATCATTTTTCTATTGTATTGTTTAGCCTATTATTATTTTTCTGGTATTTTATTATTCCATCGTTATTTTTCCTTCATATTACTTTTTATCACATTATTTCCTTCATTCTTAGCAGTAAAATATTTCATCCAGTTCATATTTCCAGTGCTTCGTTTTTCCTTTCCTTGATTCCTTTATGATTTTCTTCTTTTACTCTGGAGGTTTACTTTAATCTGAACACTTTTATCAATACTTATCTCCCTTATATTATTTTTCCTTTTTCTTTGTTTGGTACTCCGTTATTTTCCTTCCCTTCACATTTTCATCATCAAATTCTCCTTACGATTTCCTCACACTTAACTATCTTGCAGACTGTATTTCCTCGCGAGTTTAAAATCATCCTTCTGTTTCTGCCAACTTATTCATCTTGTCTCTAAACCTTCTATCACAAGTTATATATCTTTATCACATATTACAAGTTAAACATCTTTCTTATATATTAGTACAAGTTTTAAGTCTTTATTATGTTACAAGTTTAAATTCTTCGTTCTATCTCTGTTAACTTATTTATCTTATTCCTGAACCTTATATAATTAGTCATCTTCGTCACTGATAAGAAATTCAGTCAAAACAGTTTGTACCACGATATTTCCTTTGCTACATGTTCCTTTCACTGTATCTAAATCTTCAAAGTTTTAAGTCTTCATTAGAATTTCTTTTAAGTGACTCGCCTTATCCCTGAACCTCTATTAATAAGCAGGTATCACTAAGAACTCTATTCACACCTTTAACAATTCTCTTTCTTAAGCTATTTTTGTTTTGCACTGTATCTAAATCTTCAAAGTTTTAAGTCTTCATTACAATTTCTTTTAAGTGACTCGCCTTATCCCTGAACCTCTTTATTAGTAAGCAGATATCACTAAGAAATCTAATCACACCTTTTGCTATTCTCTTTCTTCAGCTACTTGTTTTGTTTTGCACTGTATCTAAATCTTTAAAGTATTACATGTTCATTACAATTTCTTTCAAGCGACGCCTTATCCTTGAACCTCTATCAGTAAGCAGATATCACTAAGAAATTTAATCACACCTTTTACTATTCTCTTTCCTTAGCTAACTGTTTTCTTTTTCACTATCTAAATCTTTAAAGTTCTAAGTCTTCATTACAATTTCTTTCAAGTGATTCATCTTATTCCTGAACCTCTTACAGCTAGGCATCTCTATTACTGCGAAGGATTTTAAACATAACTCTTTTACTATGTTCCTTTTCTCAGCTACACGTTTATCTCACTGTATCTAAACCTTCATGGTACTGTATTTTAACCAACCAGTTTCACCTAATCGTCAGTCTCTACTCCAAATGTTAATATTGGTCCTAAACTCTTTATTAACCTTCCCAAGAGCATCCAATCCTCTTTATTAACTCGCTAAAAAGGGTTCAAGCATCTATCGTGGGGGATTAGAGAGTCCATCAACCCGTTTTAGTACCTCGATGCTTCTCGTCTTCGCTTTTATTGTTGATTATAATTATCTTTCCTGTTGTTTATTCTGCTGGTAGTGTAGTTACGACTCTCTCTCTCTCTCTCTCTCTCTCTCTCTCTCTCTCTCTCTCTCTCTCTCTCTAACAATGTAACTAAATACGGTAAAGGAAAGAAAATAAGTCGTAGAATTTCTCTCTTTCTCTATCTCCACACACACACACACACACACACACACACACACACACACACACACACACACACAGTCTAACAAACATAATGATGGATTCCTTTGACATTTTCGCGAGACAAGAACACTAAAATGTTTTGTCTTCCTGCCCTAATGGAGGAGGAGGAGGAGGAGGAGGAGGGGGGGGTGTCAAGCCAGGGCGGAGCAACTTAAGAGAGAGAGGAATTTTTTAACGTAAGAAGAAGAGAAGGAAGAGAAGGGAGGAAGAAGAGGAGAAGAGCAAGGGAAGAACCGATAGAAAGAGAAGAGGAAGAACAGAAGAAAAGAGAAAAAAGCTAAAACTGATAAACTACAGAGAGAGAGAGAGAGAGAGAGAGAGAGAGAGAGAGAGAGAGAGAGAGAGAGAGAGAGAGAGAGAGAGAGAGAGAGAGAGAGAGAGAGAGAAGAAAAAAAAGAAAGAGAGAAGGACAGGAAAGGAAGAGAAGGGACAAAGGTTAAGAGAAAGGAGGATAGAAGAGAAAGGAGGAAAAGGAGAAAGGAATAATGGAGGAGAAAGGAGGAAGAAATATATGCACTAGAAGATAATAATAATAATAATAATACGAAGAAGACATAAGCATATTCGAGAAGGAGGAGGAAAGGGGAGAAGGGAGAGGAAGAGATTCGGGTTAAAGGGGAGGAGGAGGAGGAGGAAGAGGAGGAGGAGGAGAAGGAGGAGGAGGAGTGATGGTGAAAGAGAAATGACGAATGGGATAGAGTACTCGATAAATAAGGAGGAAAAAAAATAAGAAGGGAAGAAAGATAAAAGAGGGAGATAGGAAATACATGAGAAGAAAAGAAATACGAGAGGAAAGAAAGTGGACGAATTACAAGAACAGGAAAAGAAGGAGAGGAAGAAGAGAAAATGAAGAGAATAAAAACATATGAACAAAATAAGGGAAGGGGAGATAATGTGGAAGGGAAAGAGAGAATAAGTAAAGAGAAAAAATTATAGAAATAGGAATAAATGAACGAAAGAGAAGGAAAGAAATAAGAAAGAAAAAAAATAATAGACATAAAAAAAAAGTAATAAAAAGTGAGGACGAGGAGGAAAAGTAAAAAAAAAAAATGGGAGAAAGAAAAAAAGGAATACAGAAGATAGGAAAAAAAAGAGATTAGGAAGACAAAAAACATGTTAAAAAAAGTGAAGAGGAGGAGGAAGAAAGGAAAAAGGCAGAGGATGAAGAAGAGGGGAAGAGGAGGAAGAGGAGGAGGAGGAGGAGAAGCCTTTAGCAGGTGACTCAACTGGCGCCCTTTAATATACCAGCTGTCACCTGTCCTCCGCGGGTGTGACCTAGATACAGGTGAGGTGAGGGGAGGGGAGGGGAGGGGAGAGGAGGGGAGGGGAGGGGAAGGGAGGAAGGGGAGGGGAGGAGGAAGATGATAGTGCGGTAAGACGAATGGCGGAGTTAGGAAAGGAGGAAGAGGAGGAGAGGAGGAGGAGGAGGAGGAGGAAGGGAAATAAAGGATGAATTAAAGAGAAGAAAGAACGAAGAGGAGAAAAGGAATAGAAAAGAGGAGAGAAAGGAAGGAAAATGATGGATGAAATAAAAAAAAAAGAGAGAGAGAATGGAGGAGTAAAGGAAGAGAAACGAGGGGAAAAAAAGTAAGAAAAATAAGAGATGAGAAGCAAAGAGAAGAAAGATGAAGGAAGAAAAAAAAAAAGATGATGAAATAAAGAGAAGAAAGATGAAGAAAGAGAAGAGGAGAGTAATTCGCTATCATCATCTCTTATCATCGTTATTACTATCATCACTATTCTTATTCTTATTGTATCATCTTAGGAATGTGGAGGTTTTGTCTATGAAAGTGAAGGGAGGAGGAGGAGGAGGAGAGAGAAGGGAGACAAAGGGGGGACAAAAACAGGGTCACACAAAGACACGCCCCAGCTCCTCCTCCTCCTCCTCCTCCTCCTCTTCCTCCTCCTCGAAGCCGTGCCAAGGGGGGGTGGGGGTGAGGGGAGGGGCAGGTCACGAGGGAAAAGATGGCCTCGGCAGGGCAAAAAGTGTGACCTCGAGAGTAAAGTTTAAGGTGATAGTGTGAGTGGTGGCGGTGGTGGTGGTGGTGCCGGTGGTGGTGGTGGTGGTGGTGGTAGTGTTGTGGTGAAGATGGTGTGGTGAGGATGAAGGTATGGGTGGTGCTGGTGATAGTGTGGTCTTCACGTGTAGCATTGGTGGTGGTGGTGGTGGTGGTGATGACGATGATGAGTGGTGTCCTAACACTGTCTTCTCCCCTCCCCCCCAGGTCCTCGGAGTGGCCCCCTCCGCCTGATGTTGGTGCCCCGGGCCGCCCCAGCCTGCGCCATGCCCGCCGCCTCGCCCACCCGCCCCGCCCCGCGCCCCCTCACGCCCGCGCCCACCTACACGCACCACTACCACATGTCGCCGCCCACGCCGGGCTACGGGCGGCCGCGCTTCATGGGCCACCTCGCCGCCGCCCTCACGCAGCCCTCGCCGCCGGGGGTGTCCAGGTCCCGCTCGCCGCACCCCAGCCTGGGGCCCTACGAGCCCCCCGGCATGCCCCTCCGCGCCCCGCCCCACGCCTTCCGCCCCCCCGGCGTGCACGGGTCGCTGGGCTCCCCGAAGCAGGCCGCGGTGTGCCCCGAGGCGCGCCCCCCCTACCCCACCCCTGACCTGCCCGACACCCACCCGCCGCCCTGGAGGTCGGACGTCCCCCCGCCGGCCTCGGACATGCCCTTCGACCTATCGACGCACAACCGCGAGCCGCGCATGTCCCCCGCGTCGCGGCCGCTCGACCTGTCCGAGGCGGAGCAGCCGCTGGACCTGACGGTGAAGAAGCGGCCGCCGCTGCAGGACGAAAACATGAACCTGCTGGTGGTGGAGCGGCGCACGCCCCCGCCCCCCGCGCTGCGACCCATGGCGCCCTCGCCCAAGTACCTCTCCCCCGTGCACGACTACCGGCCCCCCATGCCCCCCCACGACCTGGCGCCACCCCCCCTCGAGGCAGAGCCCCCCAAGACCATGCACCTCGCGCCCCCCAGCACCGTGGTGGTGGGGCCACGCCCCCCGCCCATCGTGACCTACGCGCCGCCCCTCCACCAGCCAGTCCACCAGCCCCTGCCCGTCTACTCCACCGAGTGCCACCGGCCCCTGCACCCCGGTCCCCCCGTGCGCTCACCCTACCCCGTCATGGGCCTGCCCCACAACGCCTACCACCTGGGGCCCCCCGCGGGGTCCCCGCAGATGGTGCAGGGCTTCCGTGGCCCCCCGCCAGGCCCGCACCCCCCCGGGCACCCGGCGCTGTACCAGGTGATGGGGGACCGGCTGCCCAAGGGCGTGGGCGTGGGCGCGGCGCAGCACTCGGAGGTGCACGGCGTGGTGTCGGCGCGCCCCCGCGAGCGGTACTCGTGCAAGTTCTGCGGCAAGGTGTTCCCGCGCTCCGCCAACCTGACGCGGCACCTTCGCACGCACACGGGCGAGCAGCCGTACAAGTGCAAGTTCTGCGAGCGGTCGTTCAGCATCTCGTCCAACCTGCAGCGGCACGTGCGGAACATCCACAACAAGGAGAAGCCCTACAAGTGCCGCCTCTGCGAGCGCGCCTTCGGCCAGCAGACCAACCTCGACCGGCACATGAAGAAGCACGAGTCGGACGGGCCCACCATCCTGGACGGCAGCCCGCGGCGGTACACTGCGCCGCAGGAGTCAGACGACGCCCCGCAGACCCCCGCTAAGGCGCCGACCGACGCGCGGGAGGACCTGCAAGGCGGCGACGACGACGACGACGAGGACGAGTACATCGACGTGGAGGAGGAAGACGACGACGAGGAGGAGGACCTCGGCGAGAAGGAGGGCGAGAAGATCTCCTGCGAGGTGACCATCAAGCCCTCCTCCCCCATGGAGGTGGACGCCGCCCCGGGGGGGATGCCGGCCCCCATGGCGGTCATGTCCGCGTGATCATATGACCCCCTCCCTCCCTCCCCCTACAAAGTGTCTTAGTGGAACAAACTGATGCACATTCCGTCCGTCACTCTCTCCTACGTACAAACCGTCCGTGTTTACGTACAACGAACGTATAACGAACACGCTCCATGCGCCCAGTCCCTACCCACGCCCCCCAGGCCCCAGCACCAGGCTCCCCAGGGGCGACTCTCCCATCCCCCCCTGCCCCTTTACTGACCCCCTGCCCCCTCCTGCTGTGTAGTACAAGTAGTGTAGCGAACCGAGGAAGCACGTGTATGTACGCTGGAGGATGTACACACACACACACACACACACACACACACACACACACACACACACACACACACACACACACACACACACACACACACACACACACACACACACTCCAGCGCCTTTGTTATTATTTCCACCGTCACAAATATTTACAACATTTCTAACTATAAAAAAAAAAACAATTAACACATTTTCGTCGTTAACTTCCTCGTATTTTGTGGTAATGAATCGATTTTTTTATGATGCTGTTTTTCATTGATATTATTGTTTGTATCATTATTATTATTATTATCATTATTATTATTATTATTATTATTATTATTATTATTATTATTATTATTATTACCATTACCACCCTCACCTTAGCAGCATACCTCCCCCTCACTCCCCTTCTTTCCCCCCTCACCCCCTGCCCCCTCCCCCTTCCCCTCCCCGGGTCTCAGCTAGTCATAGGGAGAGAGAGAAAATAACAATGGTGCTAAACGTCTTCTATTTTTTTTCCTTAGCAATAAATAAATAAAAAAGATAATTATTAAAGATATATCGAAGAAAGACCCTTTATTATTATTATTATTATTATTATTATTATTATTACTATTATTATTACTATTATTATCTCACCTCTAAGGCATAAGAGAAAAAGAATTATAAATATTATTTCTATTATTATTAAAGTTATGATTGTACGTATTAGGGTAGGGCTAAGCGTGTTTGTTTTGTTTGTTTATACACACACATACACACATACACACGGACACACATACACGTATACATACATACATTCATACAAACGTACACACTTAGTTTGTATCAAAATATATGTGAATTATTTGATACCCACGTGTTTAATTACCTATCCAATCAATTAACTCCACTTCTGAATACCTGGTTAATGATTGTCCTTGACCTAATTAAAATAAATAAATCAAAATGAATGACTGAATGAATGATTATGAAGGTAAATAGAGAAGAAATGCGATAAGAAGCAAATACCAAATGGATAAATAAACAAATAAGAAATAAAAAGGTAAATAAAAATCTCAAATAAAATAAAAAATAAAAATAAAAATGAAACAGAAAAAAATGGAATGAAATAAAACCAAGAATTAAAATGTTCCACCAATAATCTTTTAAGAAAATTTTTATAAACGGAAATAAGGAAAGAAATATAAATGAAAATCAATCAATTAATCATTCATACGTCCCAATGGTGGCGGTATTTAAGAGCAAACATAAGTAAAAATGCAAACAATTAAATAACTAAGAAAGAAAAGGAAGTATGGATAAATAGCGGAAGGAAAGGAAAGAAAAGGAACAGAAGGGAGTGGAGGGTAAATAAATGATGATGAAAAGAAGGAAGGAAAGGAGGAAAGGATAGAAAAGAAAACAAGGAAAAAGAAGAAGAATGACTGGAGGAAGGAAGGTAGAACAAGGAAAGGCGCAAAAGCAAAATGTACGGAGATGATATTGAGAGGAAATGAAAAAAAAGGGGAGGAGGGAGGGAGGGACCGAGGGAAAAAAAGTAGGTAAGGGAAATTGAAGGAGGAAGAAAATGGAGGGTCTGGCAGAATAAATATGAACAATAAATTAATAAGGAGGATTAGGAAGGGCATAAAAAAACGTTGGGAGGAATTGAAGGGGGGGAGAGAGGAAAAAAACTAGGTAAGGAAAATAAGAGGGAGAAAATAGAGGGTCTGGCAGAATAAATATAGACAATAAATAAGGAGGATTAGGAAGGGCATAAAGAAAGAAAATAAAGGAAATGAAAAAGCTAGCGGCATAAGATAGAGAAGGAAAAATAAAATAAAGGAAATGAAAAAGCTAGCGGCATAAGATAGGGTAGCACATGCTGAGGAATGAGGAAAGAAAGCAAGGCCCCGTTCAGTAATGGAAGGAGGAAGAAAATGAAGGGTGTGGCAGTAGAAATGTGGACAATAAAGAGCATAAAAAAGAAAATAAGGGAAGTGAAAAAGGGAACGGCATAAGATAGGGAAGAACAAGCAGAGGAACGAGGAAGGAAAGTGAGGCCCCGTTCAGTAATGGAAGGAGGAAGAAAATGAAAGGTGTGGAAGCAAAAATGTGGACAATAAATTAACAAGGAGGATTAGGAAGGGCATAAAGAAAGAAAATGAAGGAACTGAAAAAGGGAACGGCATAAGATAAGTAAGAACATGCTGAGGAATGAGGAAAGAAAGACCCCGTTCATACTATGCCGACTCAGGGCACGACAACCCAGCAACTATCAGGCCCCCTTCACAATGTACCGAATTAGGATCAGGCGACCGTTTCCAGACCTCTTTCCGACCATGTAGAACCCTTTCCCACCAACGTTTCAAACCCAAGATCTCGTATACCCCCATGGAGGTAGAATTGGTGGAGTCGACATCAGCCCAATTAAGTGAATCCGCCCGAGCTGTCATTTTTACGGCCAGGTGTCAGGTGTTGTCAGGTCAGGCTCCCTCTTAACCCGGTAGGAGCGATGGGCCAAATTTGCGGCTTTACCTTGTACCAGCGATGGGCCAAATTTCTGCCATTACATACACCTCCCAAAATAGATGATACATAAGCTGATCACACATGCGTTGATATATATTATGAAATGGTTTGCGTGAGTGATGATTCTTTCTCATTATTTTACTTAGAGGGGCCTTTAACCTAACCTAACCTAACCTAACCTAACCTAACCTTTAACCTAACCTAACCTAACCTAACCTAAGAATCATGACCCCCGCAGCTACCGGGTTAATGGGCTCGGCCAGGCTCGCCCACCCCTGACTTTTGGCCGTAAATTTGACAGGTCGTCGGCTTCACCTCAATGAGTGGGATTAGCGGGCCGTGTCGACTCCACCAATTCTACCTCCATGTATACCCCGAGTCGCAGGGTTGTCGTGGCCCGGGGTCGGCACAGTGTGAACGGGGCTTAAGGCTGGAGGGGGAAAGACTTAAAGGGGGAAAGGAATACACACTCAGACCTTTTATATACAAATCAACACACATACACACATAAAACGAAAACCAGACCAGCCAATATAGTTTTTTATGAATGGGAGGGAATGTACGTCAGCAAATATAATAGTTAACCCTCTGAATATAAGAAAATGTTCGACTAGCTACCAGAGACAACGGTGAATTTAAGGGAATACAAAAGATACAAACCAAGACAAAATGTATATCAGCTGCATTTCCTTCGCATGTCAAACCAACACAAATAATTAAAGTTAAACCTAATATACCTACAATCATCACAACCTTACCGGCACTTCTAAGTTTCTGGTATTATTCTCATTACTAGTTAAACTTATGCCCAAAATGATGACTGCCCACATCAACATGCTCCCCCAACATATACCATCAAAATATACCTGATATACCTGCAATCATCACAACCTTACTGGCATTTCTAGGTTTCTACTAATATTCTCGTTATTGGTTAAACTTATGCCCCCAAAAGCCGACTGCCCACATCAACATATACCATCAACATATACCATCAAAATATACCGGAAAATGTATATCAACTGTTTTCCTTTCGCATGTCAAACCAACACAAGTAATTAAAGTTAAACCTGATATCCCTGCAATCATCACAACCTTACTGCCACTTTTAGGTTTCTACTAATATTCTTGTTATTGGGTAAACTTATGCCCCCAAAAGCCGACTGCCCACATCAACATATACCCTCAATATATACCATCAAAATATACCGGATATTAGTCAATCATCTACCATCCTAAGAGTCAAAATACAAAATAAATAAGAGAACACAGAAGTAACTAATGGATAAATAAGAAATGAAAGGAAGAAAAAGAAAGGACGACAATAAATAGGGAGAAACGGAAAGAAAGGAAAATTAAGGAAGGAAGGAAGGACGGGAGGCAGAAAAGGACAAATTAAGCGATACCTGGGCACACACTCCGTCGTCAAGGTCTGTTACTATTACTGAAATCTCTCATAATACAGACATTTTATTTCCTGCTCACCTCACTCTGTTTTAGTTATAGATTCTCGAGCACCGTTTTCTTTTGTTTCCATGTCTACGTTTTCTTTCATCAATACAACACAACCAGCGCCATTCAACTTAAATAGAAAAAGGAAAAAAATGATAGTTATAGTAGTAGAAGTAGCAGTAGTAGCATTGGTAATTTAAGTAGTAGTAGTAGTAGTAGTAGTAGCAGTAGTAGTAACAGCAGAAGAATAGAAAGGTATCCCATTGCAAATTTTGGCCGTCATTCCATTTTCTAAGTCCACCTTTCATCCACAGCGTAGCACGGAAGTGATTTATGACATCGTGACGTCACTTTTATTACTTACCGTTCTCTCTCTCTCTCTTCCTTCGGTGTATATGCAATGGATGACTACTTAAAAGCACTGAAACTAATGAAACAAAAATATATATAAATTCCTTTGGATTACTACCTTATGACGCGTTGAAATCACTGAGCAACAAATCAATTCAAATCTCTCTCTCTCTCTCTCTCTCTCCACATACGATTTCCTCCCTTCATTGTTAAGACAGTCATTGTTTCCATAACCACTATTGCTTCATCATTAATATTACTGTTATTACGGTTACCGACATTATTATTAATTAGAGAACAAGACGACCCTTTTAATTAACTCCAGTCCCGTTAATGTTGTTGTTAATTACTTTCGTTTTGAATTCAAGCGTTTTTAAAGTCACTTAAATTATACTTTTTTTTATTTGCTCTATAACAGTAATTTTAAAGTTTCGAGTTGTTTTATTTTATTTAGCATTGTTTTATGTTGCTTTATGGGTTATTTACATCATCGCGTTATATTCCCATAGTTTTGTATTTGGCTTTATTGGTTGTTTATGTTTTCGAGTTATATTTTCACTGTTCTTCATTGTGTCACTGGCGGCGCTGCAGTTGCTCGCCTTGGCATTTACAGATGATGTGTGTCTTTACTTTCTCCCTTCATGAATGGCGTAAAGAATGAAGGTAAGATGCTGCTGACAATGGCTACAGTGTTTCAATTTATTATGTGTGCTTGTAATGATGAGAGCTTACGGTACACACACACACACACACACACACACACACACACACACACACACACACACACACACACAGTCCTTATATTTTCATCCCTAACTTCAATACTAAACATCTAAACATTATCAAGGCATTTTTAAGGTTTATTTTAGGTCCTCATAATCGATACAGAAAACGGAATGAAACGTAAACTTTGTACTGGTGATAGAAAACGTTATTCACCGGCAGTTTTAATGGAAGACTTATGTAATATATTTTAAGCATAATACTGTATCCTCCTCCTCCTCCTCCTCGAATCTGAACACTGACATACAATAATAAAAAGAGTAAACAAATAAAAAATAAATACAATAAAATCCGTACAATAATATAGTTGATGTAATAAAACAAAAAAAGATAAACAAAACCATAAATACAACAAATAATGGTACACACACACACACACACACACACACACACACACACACACACACACACACACACACACATTCCTCGCGCGCCAGGTAATAAAGCTTCATTAATATACAGGCAAACGGTGGCGACCTCAAGGTAACGACGCACAGGTAACGAGAAACAAAAGGTGATTATGGCGAGAGATAAAAAGAAAGAAGAATGGAGATGAAAGGTGATGATGGATTGGGAGGGAGGGGAGGGGGAGGGATTAGAGGAGAGGAGAAGGAAGCGGAGGAGAGGAGATTAGAAGGGAGGGGAAGAAAGGGGAGGGCGGAAAGGACGGAAAAAAAGGAAGGGGGAGGAAAGAGAGGGGAGATGGGAGCGGAGGAGAGGAGATTAGAAGGAAGGGGAAGAGAGGGGAGACCGGGAAAAGACAGAAAAAAAGGGAGGAAAGAGAGGAGAGAAAATGAGAAAAAAGAGAAAAGGAGAAGAAAGATAAAGAGAAGAGAGAGGAAGAAAGAAAACGAAAGGAAGGGAAAGGAAAATAAATAAGGAGAGGAAAGGAGAAAAGACAAAATATATGAGAAAAGAGGAGATAGAAAAAGAAAATAGAAAAAGAAGCAATCAGACTGGAGTAGAAGGTAAAGAAAATATTAGCAAACAAGAGAAAAGGAAAGAAAAGAAAAGAGGAAAGGAAAAATTAGAGAAGGGGAACTAATTAAAAAAACAAATATTCTTTCTTATAATTAAAACTAACAGGATAAAGGGAAAGGGAGTCGTCAGTCAGTCTCTCTCTCTCTCTCTCTCTCTCTCTCTGCACACAGACACTTTATCGCCTGACAAATTGATGATAGCACAGACTAATTTCAATAAAAGGCAAACAATATATATAAGACCAGACCATTATCAAGGACCCAAATAAACAACAACAAGCAACGTCGTAAACAAGTCAACCAAACAAGAAGAAAAAAACAAAAAAATAAATAAACATTGATCATTAAAGAAGAAAAACGAGACACGAAGAGCAGAGAGAGAGAGAGAGAGAGAGAGAGAGAGAGAGAGAGAGAGAGAGAGAGAGAGAGAGAGAGAGAGAGAGACTATGACAGACAGACACTCAATCACTTCCTTAAAACCACGTAACCAACACAGACCACTTTCTCCTCCTCCTCCTCCTCCTCCTCCTCCTCCTTCTCCTCTTACTCTCTCCTTCCTCCTCCAGTACCGTCCTCACTTCACCACAATGACCTCCTCCTCCTCCTCCTCCTCCTCCTCCTTTATAATCGTCCCCTACGTCCTCAAAACAACCTCCTCCCTCTTCCCTCCACCCTCCCTCTTCATCTCCCTCCTCTCCTCCCTCCTCCTGACAACATCTTATTCTCCTCCTCCTCCTCCTCTTCAATCTCCCAAATCATCTCATCTCCACCTATTCTCCCTTCTCTTGTACCTGGTTATGATTCATGTCTACCTGTTTTATCTCCTCCTCCTCCTCCTCCTCCTCCTCTTCTTCCATCTCCCAAATCATCTCATCTCCACCTATTCTCCCTTCTCTTGTACCTGGTTATGATTCATGTCTACCTGTTTTATCTCCTCCTCCTCCTCTTCTTCTCTACCTTGTATCCCACTAATTACCTCACCTGCTTCCATCCGTACCTGAGCTAACTTGAAATTCCTCTATAGTGATCCACCTTCACCTGTACCTGGGCAAGTCTAATTAAAACATCCTTCCCTTCCGCACCTTGCCTCATTAACAGGTGTGCGGTATATCATCTTTAATTTACTGTCTGTTCTATTGTTTACTGTTTTGTTTTCGTTTAGCATTGTTCTTTTTAGTTTAGTTTCCTGCTTTTTTATTTTTTTCTTTAATTTACTGTTTTTTTGTTTCTTTTACTGTTTACTTTTTCTTTGAGTTATTTTTTTCATCATGTTTTCTTTAATTTTCTGCTGTTTTCTTTGATTTACTATTTTTTTCTTTGATTTTCTATTTTTTCTTTAATTTTGTTTTTTCTTTAGTTTGTTTTTTCTTCAATTTTCTGATGTTTTCTTTAATTTACCGTTTTTTTTTTTTTTTAGTTTACCGTCATATTCAATTTATCGTTCCTCCTTTTGGTTACGTTCTGTTTTGGAAGTGAAAAAAAATTATGTACATTATTTTCATTGCCTAATTTATGTGTGTGTGTGTGTGTGTGTGTGTGTGTGTGTAATTGAGCGGTTACTGTGAAAACTTTAAAGGAGCATTTCACGACTTGTCAAGATTAATTTGCATATTTATGAGAGAGAGAGAGAGAGAGAGAGAGAGAGAGAGAGAGAGAGAGAGAGAGAGAGAGAGAGAGAGAGAGAGAGAGAGAGAGAGAGAAACATAAGTCATGCAAATTTCAGACCAACAATTCACACACACACACACACACACACACACACACACACACACACACACACACACACACACGTCACCCCCTAAGTACAGGTGTGTCAGGCTAATCAACACGCACCTGTCACCACCATTGCCTTACCTGGATCTGTTTACTCTCACTTTCACGCTTCGATTTCCAATATCTAATAATTATGACTTGACCCAAAAACAACAACAACGTCAACAACGAGAACAACAACAAAGACGACGACGATTGCGACAAGAATAAGATCAACAACACCAACAACAAAAACAGTAGTAGTAGTAGTAGTAGTAGTAGTAGTAGTAGTAGTAGTAGTAGTAGTAGTAGTAGTAGTAGTAGTAGTAGTAGTAGTAGTAGTAGTAGTAGTAGTAGTAACAGTAGTAGTAGTAGTAGTAGTAGTAGTAGTAGTAGTAGTAGTAGTAGTAGTAGTAGCACGAACAATAATAAAACGAATAAGAATAAGAAAAAGACAAACACAAAGGCGAAGAAGAAGAAAAGAGGAAAAAAAAAGGAGAAGATAGAAGAAGACGAAGAAGAAGAAGAAGAAGAAGAAGAAGAAGAAGAAGAAGAAAAAGAAGAAGAAGAAGAAGAAGCTGATAAAGATAATGATGAAGATAATGAGATTGATGTTTTTTTTTCACTGATATAAAAACAAATTAAATAAGAGATGACTGATACGAGAGAGAGAGAGAGAGAGAGAGAGAGAGAGAGAGAGAGAGAGAGAGAGAGAGAAAGTAACTCATAAATCAGATAACCACAAACAAACAAGATAACAAACAAATATTTATTGACTAGAGACCAACTATGTTATCTATTTTTTCTCCTCCTCTTCCTCCTCCTCCTCCTTCTCCTCCTCCTCCTCCTCCTCCTCCTCCTTTCTCTCTTCATTCTCCCTCCATTCCTTCGTTTATCAATTTAATTACCTCTTTCATTTGCTTCTTCTCTTCTATTACCCCCTCACTTAACCCTGACCTGCCCTCTCTCTCTCTCTCTCTCTCTCTCTCTCAAGATAGGTACGTTTGATCATTACCTAAAAAGCATTGAAATTACTGAAAGCTCACCGTATACATTTAGCTGGTTTGGATCACTACCTTATGGAGCATTGAAATTTCTGGGCTAAATGGATTCCTCTCTCTCTCTCTCTCTCTCTCTCTCTCTCTCTCTCTCTCTCTCTCTCTCTTGTTACCTTCCACCTCAATGCTTCTTTTGTTCCTCTTCATTATTACGTTTTTACCATTTTCTTCCTCAATTTCCTCTTCCCCTTTCCTTCCTCCACATTCCCCTTTTTTTTCCTCCCACCCTTCTACTTATATTTCTTCTCGCCCCTTCCTCACATCCCCCTTCCCCCCTTCCTCCCCAAAACATCCCATTTTCAAGAACCTCACCAATACCTATCCTAACTTAACCTAACTTAACCTGACCTCACCTAACCTTACCTCACTTCACCTCACCTAATCTAACCTCACCTCAACTATCCTATTCTAATCTGACCAAATATAACCTTATCTAACCTGAACTCCCTGCTTCCTATTCATCTCTATCTCACCTGACCTATCCCATCCTAACCTAAACAAATCTAACCTACCTAACCTGACCTCCCTCCTTCCCATTCATCTCTATCTCTATCTCACCTGACCTAATTATCCGTCCTACCCCCTCCCTTCCCCTCCCTCTCCCCCACCTACGCAGACAGGTAGGCGGATTTCTCGCAGGTATGCAGGTCAGTTTAATTGGAGGAGGATCGGTAAATATTTAGTATAAGTATTTATGAGAGTTATGGTATCTAGAAGTGTTGCTTTTATGGGTCGTTTGTTTAAAGTGTGTGTGGTTTATATTAATTGAGTTCGTGGAAGTGAATTATTATTATTATCTGTGAACTAAGTATTTTCCAATATCTTTTTGTTCTCCATCTCTACTTCTTACTCCATCGTAATCTTTTCTCCTTTCAACAATAAGTATACACAAGTCTATAGAATTCCAAGGCATTTAAATCATGCTTTTTTAAACCCTCTCTGTAAAATCAAATTCCTTTTAATCATTTTCTGTTATCTTTCTCTGTGCAGATTCGAGGGAACATTTATCATTTTTGCAAGATGGGCAACAAACCTGAACAGCATACCAGTGAGAGAAAAGCCAATTATTAAGCTCCGTTTGATAACATTTCTAAAATAACTCAAACTGTTGGTCAAACTCTTAAATTCGCCGTTGAAATACCTTGATTTGTCATTGAATTTGTAGTTACTAGGGGATGTTATTTTTTCTACATTTAAAACGTTGCATTTGTCCGTACTAAACAGCATCACTCATTTACCAAACCAATCACGAAGGTTTTGCGGTTCATTTTCAAATAGCTCCGCATCGTTATCTGTTCTAATTAGTATGGCCTCGGTGCTCATCTCCGTCTCTTTGGAAGATTTCTTTTCTTAATTATAGACGAAGACGATAATCCACTTATAATTAGTCCTATTTTGGTGTCATCGGCAGCCTTGTTGATCTCACTGGTTGCACCGCCGTCATAATCGTTAGTCAGGGATCGTTTGCAGTTCTCATGACCCTAATTTGCTCCCCATCTTCCCGCCCTTACTTCCTTCCTTCCTTAGTTTCTCTCGTTTGCATCTCAGTTTATTTACATTTTAGATCGTAGTTTGTTGGTTCCTTTAAAATTTATATCATATTTTCTTTATAGCTTGGTTTCAAAAATTTCATACATCTTGGTTCCAATCTTCTTTATATACTGCGTCTTTAGTTTCTTAGATTCTTTTCTGCTTATATTTATTTTCAGACAATTTTTTTTTGCTTAGTTTCTTAAGTTTCTCTGTAGCATAGTTTCTTAGCGTTTTTTGCAGTTTCGTTTCTTAATTTCTTAGTGTCTTTGCAGCTATTTCTTTCGTTTCCATCTCTCCTCACCCTAATCTGGCGTCCCACCTTCCCTCCTTCGTTCCTCCCTTCCTTTGTTTCTTCTCTCTTTCCCGCATCCCACAAAACACGAACAATTAAATACACACACACACACACACACACACACACACACACACACACACACCGCCCACCCATGCACCACAACACAACCCCGACGTAGCCACACTTGAAGATTACACAACCCTGACCTAAATTAATATAGAAAAGGGAGAAAGGACCATTACCATTAATATTAGGAGTAGTTGTAGCAGTAATAGCAGTGGTAGTAGTAGTAGTAGTAGTAGTAGTAGTAGTAGTAGTAGTAGTAGTAGTAGTAGTAGCTGTAGTATGAAGAACGATCGAGAATATACATGAAAGAAAAGGTGGAAAAGTAGAAAAATAAAATGAAATAGAAAAATAAAAGTAAAATAAGTAAAGAAATAAAGTGAAAAAGAAAACAAAGAACAGAAACCACAAAAGGATTAGAGAGCACCGTAAAAACGTATGCAAATTGTCTTCCCAGAGAGACCGGGCGGTTTCAACACACACACACACACACACAGACACATCCATGAGCTAATATTACTGTGTGTGTGTGTGTGTGTGTGTGTGTGTGTGTGTGTGTGTGTGATATAGACACAAAAATGCTTAAACCCGGGAAATAAATGCACAGGAACTTGGTACTAAAAATAAATAAAAATGAGATGAAGAAAAAATATGTAAAAAAATAGAAAACAAACAAACAAAAGTAAAAGAAACACCAAAGAACAAAACAATGGCAGCAAATCAAACAAGGAAAAAAAGAAAACAAACTGACACAAAGACACAAACGAAGACAAAACAAAAAAATAAACAAAACAATAAAAAAAACTCCCGCAAAAAAACACAAGACAAAAACAAATAAACAAATTAAGTAAAAACAAACACCAAACAAAACAAAAAGGCAAAAACAAACATACACAAATAAACAAACAAAAACAACAACGAACACAACCCAATAACCAAAACAAAGTAAAACTATAAAAAACTTCCATATACAAAAAAAAAAAAGCACCTGGCCACCCTGTAATCACCTCTCACTCGCCGCTCACCTGTCTAGGGTAGCTGCAGGTGAGTCCTAATTACGCCCATTACCCAGGTAGGATAGGTAATTAGTGGGGAACACATGCCCAGGTAAATGAATCATACCCCACCTGTAATTTAGGGGCAAGAAGGTGTGTGTCCGCGGGTGAAACGGGAAGGGGAAGAGAAATCGAGAGACAAGAGAAATAGGAGTTAGCTAATGAGAGGAACGAAGGATATGCAGAAGACGAAGAGAGGAAAGGGAGGTTGATGAAAGAAAGAAAAGAGAAGGGAAAAAGACGAAGGGGGGAAAGAAAGGACAGAAGGTAAAAAGATGAAAGAATGGAAAGAAAGAAGGATGGGAGTAAGGCGAAGGGAGGAAAGAAGGAATGAAAAAAAGGGATGGAGATAGAGGAGAATGAGAAAGAGAAGTTAAGATGAAGGGAGAGAGAAAAGGTGAGGGATATGGAGGGAATGAAGGAAGGAAAGAAGGATGGGAGTAAGACGAAGGGGGGAAAGAAGGGATGAATGAAAGGGATGGAGATAGAGGAGGATGAGAAAGGGAAGTTAAGATGAAAGGAGAAAGAGAAGATGAGGGAGATGGATGGAATGAAGAAAGGAAGGAAGGAAGAAAGAGAGGAAGGAAGAGAAAAAAGGTGAGGAAGAAGAAAGGAAAATTAATATGACAAGGAGGAAGGAAGAAAAGTTAAGGGAAAAGAAACGGTATAGGAAATTAAGGAAAGGAAGAAAGATGGAGGATGAAGGAGAGGAAAAAGGTGAGAAAGAAGAAAGGAAAATTAATATAAAAGGAAGGAAAGAAGAAAAGTTAAGAGAAAAAAACGGCATAGGAAAAATTAAGGAAAGGAAGAAGGATAGAGGATGACGGAGAGGAAAATGGAAGCAAGCTAAAAAGGAGAAGAGGTAAGGTTAGGTAAGGGAGGGTAAGGACGTAGGTAAGGATTTAAGAGGAAGGGATGAAGGGAAGGAGAGATAGGGGAGCGTCCGTGTGGGTGGGAGAGATGGAGAGGTGATGGATAGGAAAGGGTGGAGGGAAGAGAAGGGAGAGAGGGGAGGGAGGGAGGGCATGGGTAAAGGGGCATAAAGGGAGAGAAAGAGACTACCATACCTGGAGACCTATAGGTAATTGTGTACAGGTGTGTGTGTGTGTGTGTGTGTGTGTGTGTGTGTGTGTGTGTGTGTGTGTGTGTGTGTGAATGAGAGAGAGTCTGAGTGTGAATGTGAGTGTTACCTTCCTCCTCCTCCTCCTCCTCCTCCTCCTCCTCCTCCTCCTCCTCCTTTTAATTTCCTTCTCCTCCTTGACCCATTTCTCACCTGTCGACGCCAATTTGAAACAGCGACAGGTAAAAATCAGGTAAGTCCCAGTCAATACCAATTAGGACAAGTGATACAGGTGAGAGAGAGAGAGAGAGAGAGAGAGAGAGAGAGAGAGAGAGAGAGAGAGAGAGAGAGAGAGAGAGAGAGAGAGAGAGAGAGAGAGAAAGTAAAGGGTAGATATAATTGCTTTTTAAAGGGTAGAGTAATTGTTGTGTTTTGTGTTAGTGATGGGAAGAAAGGGGAGGAAAAGGGAGGAAGGGGGTGAGGAGGAGGAAGAGGAGGAGGGAAGGGGAACTGGAAGGATCAAAGGAGGTAGGGGAGAGTAAGGGGAAGGAAGGGGGATGGAAAGGAAGAGGAAAGGGAAAGGCAGGAAGGGAGAAAAGGAAGATGAAAAGGGGAAAAATGTGGACGGAATTGGGGAGGAAAGGGAAAGAAAAGGGAGGAAAGGGTTAGGTAAGGAAGAGGAAAGGATGAAGGGAGGAAAGGGAGAGAAAACATGAGAAAACGGGGAGGAAGAGGAAGGAGAGAGAGAGAGAGAGAGAGAGAGAGAGAGAGAGAGAGAGAGAGAGAGAGAGAGAGAGAGAGAGAGAGAGAGAGAGAGAGAGAGAGAGAGAGAGAGAGAGAGAGAGAGAGAGAGAGAGAGAGAGAGAGAGAGAGAGAGAAGAGAAAGGTAACGAAGATGGATTTATGAATGTATGAGAAAAAACACAGACAAAACATGAAGTTAGAGAGAGGGAGGAGAGATAAAGAAAATAACATATGGACAGTTTGATGAATATAAGAGGCAGACAAACACAAGCAAAAACAGAAGTAAACAGAAGGAGAGAAAAAGATAATAATATAGTTTGATGAATATATGAAAGAGAGAAAGCAAACTAGACAAAGAGAGAGAGAGAGAGAGAGAGAGAGAGAGAGAGAGAGAGAGAGAGAGAGAGAGAGAGAGAGAGAGAGAGAGAGAGAGAGAGAGAGAGAGAGAGAGAGAGAGAGAGAGAGAGAGAGATTACTTAACACCCTTTTATCCACATTTTTCTTCGTTTTCTTCATTCCTTACTTTCCTCCTTTCTCTTCTTTCTCTCATTTCTCTCCTCTCCCTTCCATTCATCTTGGCGGCACGAGAGAGAGAGAGAGAGAGAGAGAGAGAGAGAGAGAGAGAGAGAGAGAGAGAGAGAGAGAGAGAGAGAGAGAGAGAGAGAGAGAGAGAGAGAGAGAGAGAGAGAGAGAGAGAGAGAGAGAGAGAGAGACAGAGAGAGAGACCGAGAACGACAGCCCGAGAGAGAGACAGAGACAGCGAACAAGTGAAGGGGGGAATGGAAAAAAATATATATATACAGTTTCACACTCTATCCACCAAACAGTTTCCTATAAGAGATTAGACAACCCTCTCATTAACCTGCACACACACCTTGATTATGTAGAAAGGTGTGAGGAAACATATTCTTAACCACCACCTCCACCACCTCCACCTCCTCCTCCTCCTCCTCCTATTACCTTTCCTCTCCTTCACCAGAAATTACCTTGAATATTGAGGGCTGCGGTGGAGGAGGAAGAGGAGGAGGAGGAGGTGACAGGTGAGAAGAGATTGCAGGTATGAGGTGGAGGTGAGGTAAGGAGAGAAGGAGTGAGAGGTGAGATGGGAGGGAAGGGATGGAGGGAGAGAGAGGTCGGGTGTGAGGTAGAGAGGGAAGGGAAGAGAAGGGAATGGAGGAATAGACGTAAGGAAGAAAAAAAAAGAGAAGAAAGAGGAGAAAAGCAGAGACTGGAAGAGAAAGAAAATAAGAGTAAGAAAAGACGAGGAAGAGGAGAAAGAAGAAAAGAAGGACCAGAGAGGATAGAAGCAGAGAAGGGAACAGAGAAAGAAAATCAGAGAGTTAGAAAAGACGAGGAAGAGGAGAAAAAAGGGAAGAGCAGAAGAGAGGTATAAAAAGAGGATATCGATGTAGGAGGAGGAGGAAAAGGAGAAGAAAAGCAAAAAAAAAAAAATGAATATGGTGAAAATGTAAAAATGATAAATGAATATGCAAAAACACTCAATAATTAAGAAAGGAAAAGGAAAACAAGGCAAATAAATGACATAGGTAAAAATAAAACAAGTGAAAGTAAAAAAAAGATAAAAAATAAAGAAAAGGCTGAAAAATAAGATGAAAAAGATGAAACTAAAAATAACAGAATCAATTTTTCTTTCTTTTCTTTTTTCTTTTCTTTCTGTTATTTTCTTCTTTTTCTTGTCCTTTGTGAGTTCTGCCTTTTCTTCCCTCTTCTTTTTCTTCATCTACACTAAAATTAACAGGAGCAATATTTTTCTTTCTTTTCTTTTATCTTTTCTTTCTGTTATTTTCTTCTTTTCTTGTCCTTTGTGAGTTCTGTCTTTTCTTCCCTCTTCTTTTTCTTCATAAAAAAAAAAAAAAAAAAAAAAAAAAACAGGCGCAAAAAATGATTGCCAGTACCCGTAACAAAGTGATAATTAGTAACACATTAAGCAAAACACTAAACAAATAACACAATAAATAACATAAGTAACACATCCCGGTTTGGCAACACTCACTAGGTCCCAACGCAATAACACACAAAACGAGAGGAAGGTCACCTGTCTGTCTACCTGTCTGTCTGTCTTACCTGTAGTCTGATGTCATAACTCTTGACACACTACCTATTGCCTCTCTCTCTCTCTCTCATTGTGAAGGCGTTTAGGCAGTGAAAGTGTGACGAAGGAAGGCGAATAAAGGAAGGGTTAGGAGGGAAGGAAGGAAGGAAAGAAGGAAGGAAGGAAGGAAGGGAGGGAGGATGAAAACAAGGAAGAAAGGACGGTATAGAAAAATAACAGGAAAAAGAAAAAGAAAAGGAAAAATAAACTTAAAAGGAGAAGGAAGAAAGGAATGACAGAAGGAGAAAGGAAAAAAAATGAGATAAGAAGAGGAGAGAAATAATAAATGTAACAGGAAGGAAGGAAGGAAGGAAGAAGATAATTGACTAGGATAAGGAAAAAGAGAAAGAGATAGATTGAGCGTTTGAAGGAGGAGAAAAGAAAGAAGGAAGAGAGGAAAGGGTTGAGGATAAGAGAGAGGAAGGGAAGGAGAGAAAGAAATAGAAGAAACTAAGACTGCAATGAAAAAGAGAAGAGAGGAAGAGAAAAGAAAAGCAAGAGAGAGAGAGAAAGAAAGAAAAAAGAATGGATGAATGAGCGAATACAAGAGGAAGAGAAAGAAAGGATTAATATAATGAAAGGAGAAAATACCAATAAATTATGAGTGACGTGGAATGAATAGAACGATTAGAGAGAGAGAGAGAGAGAGAGAGAGAGAGAGAGAGAGAGAGAGAGAGAGAGAGAGAGAGAGAGAGAGAGAGAGAGAGAGAGAGAGAGAGAGAGAGATGTAGGTTTATCTCCAAGTACTTTCAATGCTCCATAGGGCAGTAATCCACTAGTAATTTCAATGCCTCCTAGGTAGTGATCCAATCTAAGAGAGAGAGAGAGAGAGAGAGAGAGAGAGAGAGAGAGAGAGAGAGAGAGAGAGAGAGAGAGAGAGAGAGAGAGAGAGAGAGAGAGAGAGAGAGAGAGAGAGAGAGAGTCGTCTTCTGGGAAAGGTATATCCGTGTTTATTTATTACTTCCGGTCAAGGCCACTAAAAATATCTAACGAGGACACATACACACACACACACACACACACACACACACACACACACACACAAAGGTAAGCACACAACGTCGCTCTCATTTGAAAGGAAAGGAGAGGAAAGAATGGATGAATGAATGATTGAATGTATGAATAAACGAAGGAAGAAAGGAAGAAAGGAATGAAAAGAGTTGAAAGTGAAAAATTAGGAAAGTTTCAATTTGAGTTCGTGATGAGATGCTGGTTATCAGTTACAAGGTCGAGCAGGTGAGTTTTCTTTGTCTTCCTTAGGTCACCTGTAGAGTAAGGGAAAGGGAAAGTAGGAGTGGAGGGGGAAAAAAAAAAGCAGCGGAGGACAAACTGAAAAAGGAAGAAAAAAAGATCAGTAACTTTTCATTAATAGGAAAGTCTATATGCTTAAACAATTTGCCAAACGACTTGTAATACCATGTTTAACGCGCCGTATAAGGTAAACACACACACACACACACACACACAAAGAGAAAGAAAGAATGAAAGAATGAATATATGTAAGGAAGGAAGATAGGAGAGAAAAAGGAAGAAAAAAACAATGAATGAAAGTAAGAATTGATGAATGAATAAAATAAAGGAAGGAACGAAGGAAGGAAGGAAGGAAGGACGAATATATGAAAGAGAAATACAGAAAGGAATATATGAATGAAGGAAGGAAGAAAGGAAGGAAAGAAAGAAAGAAAAAAAACAGAGATAACCTAAAACACACACACACACACACACACACACACACACACACACACACACACACAAGAAAGAAAGTGGGAAAGAAAAAAATAATGAATGGATGAAAGAAAAAGAAATAGTGAATGAATGAAGGAAGGAAGAAAGGAGGGAAGGGAGGAAGAAAGGAAGGAAAGATAGAAACATAAAAAAAAACAGAACTAATGAATTAATGAAGAAAGAAAGGAGGAAAGGAAGGAAGGGGGGAAGAAAGGAAGGAGAGATAGATAGATAAAAAGAAAAAAACAGAACTAATGAATGAATGAAGGAAGGAAGGAAAGAAAGAAAGAAGGCAGGAAGGTAGGAAAGAAGGAAAAGAACCAAGAAGAGAAAGAAAAACACTGTAAACCACACACACACACACACACACACACACACACACACACACACACACACACATAAAAAAAATCAACACGTACACCCAAGCAACAAAAAAACACACCTATTAGTAATCGCTTCTTCACGCCCTTCAAAGCATTAGTAAGCCGCCAAGGTGGGCCGCAGGTAGGCAAGACACACAGGTAGGCAAGACGCACACAGGTAGAGGAGGAGGTAATGTACGCATGCAGGAATGACAGGTAACGTAATGAGCCTTTCTTCACTACAGGTTATGCGAGAGAAGGAGAGGAGAGGAGAGGAGGGGAGAGGAGAGGGAAGGAGAGGAGAGGAGAGGAGAGGGAAGGAGAGGAGAGGAGAGGAGAGGGAAGGAGAGGAGAGGGAAGGAGAGGAGAGGAGAAGAGAGGAGAGGAGAGGAGAGGTGAGGAGAGGAGAGAAGAAAGGAAAGGAGAGGAGAGGAGAGGAGAGGAGAGGAGAGGAGTGAGTGAGAGTGCAAGAAGGTAGAAGAGAAAAACATGGGAAGGTTTGAGTTTTAATGGGAAAGGAGAGGAATGAAGAGGAGAGGAATACATGAGAAAAGAAGAAAAGTTAGGAAAATAAGAAAAGGACGAAAGGGAAGGAAAAAGAAATGCAAAGGAGTGTGATGTAGAAGGAGAAGAAATAAAAAGGAAACTGATGAATGCCTGTAGAAGCGAAAGGGGAACTGTAGAAAACGAGAGAAGAAATATTAGAAAGAGCGAAAAAATGGAAATGGATGCAAGGTAGAGGGAGAGGGAGAAAAAATAAAAGAAGAGAAATGAAGGCCTGTTGAAGCGAAAGGGGGATAATAAACAGTAGAAAAACGAGAGAAAATATTAGAAAGAGCGAATAAATGGAGGAGGATGGAAGGTAGGAAGGAGAAAGCAAGTATGAGAGGAGAAAAGAGGAGAAAATAAAGGAAGGATAAGGGGAAAGGGGAGAAGGAACAATAGAGAACAAATGATGGGGTAATAGGGGAAAATAGGATAAAGGGAGGAAATAGGGGTTGTCAGGGAGATGTCTAATGGGGGAGGGAGAAGGGAGGGAAAGGAGGGAGAGAAAACGAAAAGGGTGGAGGGAGGGAAGACTAATGTTATGTATTATTGAAAACTTGATAGATATTTAGTGGTAATTTCCTCTCTCCTCCTCCTCCTCCTCCTCCTCCTCCACGCACAAGGCTACTTCAATCATTAATCTTCAAGTCCCTTCAGAGGAAAAAAATAATGACAGCGAATAAGCGTGAAAAAAAAAATAAGTGAAAAGAAAAACATTGAAGTGAAAAGATGAGGTGGAGTTTTGTTATTCTTTGAAGCATTACTATTATTATTATTGTTGTTGTTATTTTTTATCATCACTTGTTGTTGTTGTTGTTGTTGTTGTAACGTTAAATATAAATACAGAAACATGAAGGGAAGAAACGAAAGAAAAGAAGGAAGAAAGTAGTGAATAGATAGGAAGGAAGGAAGGAATGGAAGGATGATTGAATAAAAGAGGGAAAGAAATAAGAAAGAAAGAGAAACGAAGAAAGAAATGAAAGGAGTGAAGGAAAACGAAAGAGAAAGAAGGAAAGGGAGAATAGAAGAGAAAGGCTAACAGGGAGGAAGAATTGAAGGATTAAAAAGGAGAAAAGGACAAAGGAGAAAGAAAGGATGGAAGGAGGGAGGGAGGGAGGGAGGGAGAAGGCGGGGAGGGGGAGAAGAGATAATCCTGTTAGTTATTTAAAAAAGCAAATGATTGATGATTATCTTCACGGTTTAAATCAACGTCATTATGAAGGAGGAGGAGGAGGAGGAAGAGAAGGAGGAGGAGGAGGAGGAGGAGGAGGAGGAGGAGGAGGAGGAGGAGGAGGAGGTGTTGGTGATGGTGGTACTAACAGATGAAAAATTCGCGACCTTTTCAAACAGTGACCTTCTTCTTCCAAGCACACACACACACACACACACACACACACACACACACACACACACATACATAAGCGTGACTGGGCCTAAGATATGACACTCTAAATATCTTTGTTTCAACTTTTCATTTCCCTTCTTTCGTCATGTAAAATAAATAACGAAAGTGAGAAGAGGAAGGAAAGAGAAGAGAGGAAGAGAGGAAATAAGGAATAACAGGAGAAGAAACTAACAAACGAAATCAAGGAAAAGGTTGAAGGAAAGAGGGAATAAGGGAAATAAGAAACAAGGAGGAAAGGATTTAAAAGAGGAATTAAGAAGAAGAGAGAAAGACAAGAAGGAAGGGTGGAAGAAATGGTAAGGAAAAAGAAAGGAAGGAAAGAAGGAAAGAAGGAAGGAAAGGAAGGAAGGAAGAAAGAAAGGGAAAGGAAAGAATGGATGAATGTTTGAATGAATGAATGAACGAAGGAAGGAAGAAATGGTAAGGAAAAGGAAAGGAAAGGAAGGAAGGAATGAAGGAAGGAAACGGAGGAAGGAACGAAGGGAGAAAGGAAGGAAAGGAAAGGAAAGGAAAGAATGCATGAATGAATGAATGAACGAAGGAAGGAAAAAATGGTAAGGAAAAGGAAA
The DNA here is from genome assembly GCF_024679095.1 of Eriocheir sinensis. Taxonomy (NCBI): domain Eukaryota; kingdom Metazoa; phylum Arthropoda; class Malacostraca; order Decapoda; family Varunidae; genus Eriocheir; species Eriocheir sinensis. The sequence goes on along the minus strand of NC_066550.1, from coordinate 10,842,956 downwards.
GGAAGGAAGGAAGGAAGGAAGGAAGGAAGGAAAGGAAGGAAGTTATGAAGGGAGAAAGGAAGGAAGGAAAGGAAAGAAATGATGATTGAATGAATGAATGAATGAAGAAGGAAAGAAATAAAGAAAGAAAGGAATGAAAAGATAGTTCCCCCTAACACTCCCTTTACAACCCACTCATAAATATTGCAGTTGATAAGTCAGTCAATTCAAAGAGGGAAAGAAAAATGAGAAAGGGAACAAAGGGAAGAAAAAAAAGGGAGCAGAAGAAAGGGTAGAAGGAAGAAAGGAAAAATATAGTCTTCACAAATTATGCAGTTTATAAGTCAGATTGGAAAGAGAGAAAGAGAAGGAGGAAGAGTTGAAAGGGGAAGAGAAGAGGGAAGGAGAAAAGTATGTAACAGGATAGAGAATGAGAGGAGGAGGGAAAAGGTGGAAAGGGAAGAAGAAAAGGGAGGAAAAGGTGTGTAAATCAGTTTGGAGAGAAAAAAAAAAGAGGAAGAAAGAAGAAGGAGACGAAAGAGAAGGAGAAAATGAAGGAAAATTGTGTAGGTCAGTAAGGAGAGAGAGAGAGAGAGAGAGAGAGAGAGAGAGAGAGAGAGAGAGAGAGAGAGAGAGAGAGAGAGAGAGAGAGAGAAAATGGAGGGAGAAAAGGGAGGAAAAGTGAAAATCTGCGTAGACAAGAAAAAAGGGACAAAAAGGGGAAAAGAAAAGGGAGGAAAAAGTGTGTTAAGCAATGAAGAGAAAAGGAAGAACAGGAGGAAGAACAAGACAAAAGAGGAGGAGAAAAAGGGAGGAAATAAAGAGAAGGAGCGTGAAAGTCAGTGAGGAGAGAAAGAGAGAAGAGGAAGAGAAAGAAAACAAAAGGGATGCAAGAGAGAAAAGGTCAAAAAAAGGAAGAACAAGACGAAAGAGAAAGAGAAAAAGGGAGGAAATAAAGGAGAGAAAGAGAGAAGAGAAAGACAACAAGAAGGATGCAAGAAAGAAAAGGTCAAAAAAAGGAAGAACAAGACGAAAGAGAAAGAGAAAAAGGGAGGAAATAAAGGAGAGAAAGAGAGAAGAGAAAGACAACAAAAAGAATGCAGGAAAGAAAAGGTCAAAAAATTAAGAAAAAAAAAAGACCCCGCGTATCTAAACCTCTTCCTCACACCTGCCCATAAAGAGACAGACCACACAGGTGACGTCCTTCCCTGTCCCTGATTACCTGGCTACCTTACGGGCCGACAGGTGTGACAATGTATACCTGGATGGCCGCTAATTACCTGACGGGCGCATGAACAGGTGGGTGATTAGAGGGAGGGGCAGACAGGGACACAGGTAGGCGGTGGTTTGCAGATGAATAGAAGAAGGTAGAAAAGCATTGAAATAAAAAAAGATAAGACTCAAAGAAAGAAGATTACCAGATAGAAGAGAAATAAAAACAGAGAAGGAAGAAAACTAGACAGATAAAAGAAAAACTGAAGACAGAGGAAAACAGAAAATAGGAAAGGAAGAAAACATTGACTTGAAGATACGAAAGGAAATAAACGAAGAAAAAGAAAAGAAAATTCGGAGACAAAGATATGAATAAACGAAAGGGAAACGAAAACTAAACAAAACAAAACTAGATAAGAAGATTAAAAAAAAAAAAAAGAAAAAAAAATACAGTTCAGGAGACAGATAAATAAGGAGATAAATAAACAAACACCAATTTTAAGACACAGGGACATGAAAAACAAACGAGAAACACATGAAAACAAACCTAAATCTTGAAGTCTTGAGGTTTACAACATTAATATTCTTCCCGCATCTCTCGTTCACAAAGCGCAGATAACGAGAGAGCTTAGAAAGTATTACCCCTTCACACCTGCAACACCCCCTCTTTACCTGTCTGTCTGTCTGTCTGTCTGTCTGTCTTTCTATCTTCTATATTAGCACCACACACCTATCTGTCTCTACCTGTCTGTCTGTCTGTCTGTCTGCCTCTCACTTTTACATTAGGTCCGACCTCACACCTGTATCTCTCTCTACCTGTCTGTCTGTCTGTTATATATTAGGACGACACCTGTATCTCTCTGTACCTGTCTGTCTGTCTATCTGTCTGTTTGTCGATCTGTCTTTTACATTAGGACTTCACACCTGTATCTCTCTCTATCTGTCTGTCTGTCTGTCTTATATATTAGCATTTCATACATGTCTATCTCTACCGCCTGTCTGTTTGATATTAGGAACTCACACATGCATCTCTTCTCTCTACCCGTCTGTGTCTGTTTGTCTGTCTGTCTGTCTGTTTGTCTCTTATAGTACAACTTCAAACATGTATATTTCTACCTGTCTGTCTGTCTGTATGTATGCCTCTGTCTTTTGTATCAGCATTTCACACCTGTCTATTCCTACCTGCTTGTCTGTCTATCTGTTTTACATTTCCACCTAACACCTGAATCTTTCTCTGTCTGTCTGTCTGTCTGTCTGTATGTATGTATGCATGTGGGTAGGAAGCTAGGCAAATCAGTATGAAAAAAAGACATGAAAAGGAGACAAAAAAAATATGAGGGGAAAAAAATTGCAAGTCAGTAAGGAGAGAAAGTGAAACGGAGGAAATGTTATAAAAAGGAAGAAAAAATGAAAGAAATGTTATAAAAAGGAAGAAAAAATGAAGAAAATGTTATAAAAAGGAAGAAAAAATGGAGGAAATGTTATAAAAATGAAGAAAAAATGAAGGAAATGTTATGAAAAGGAAGAAAAAATGGAGGAAATGTTATAAAAAGGAAGAAAAAATGGAGGAAATGTTATGAAAAGGAAGAAAAAATGAAGGAAATGTTATGAAAAGGAAGAAAAAATGGAGGAAATGTTATAAAAAGGAAGAAAAAATGAAGGAAATGTTATAAAAAGGAAGAAAAAATGGAGGAAATGTTATAAAAAGGAAGAAAAAATGAAGGAAATGTTATAAAAATGAAGAAAAATGAAGGAAATGTTATAAAAAGGAAGAAAAATGAAGGAAATGTTATAAAAAGGAAGAAAAAATGAAGGAAATGTTATAAAAAGGAAGAAAAAATGAAGAAAATGTTATAAAAGGGAAGAAAAAATGAAGGAAATGTTATAAAAATGAAGAAAATGAAGGAAATGTTATAAAAGGAAGAAAAAAAGTAAATGTTATAAAAAGGAAGAAAAAATGAAGAAAATGTTATAAAAGGGAAGAAAAAATGAAGGAAATGTTATAAAAATGAAGAAAAATGAAGGAAATGTTATAAAAAGGAAGAAAAAATGAAGAAAATGTTATAAAAAGGAAGAAAAAATGAAGAAAATGTTATAAAAAGGAAGAAAAAATGAAGGAAATGTTATAAAAAGGAAGAAAAAATGAAGGAAATGTTATGAAAAGGAAGAAAAAATGAAAGAAATGTTATAAAAAGGAAGAAAAAATGAAGAAAATGTTATAAAAAGGAAGATAAAATGGAGGAAATGTTATAAAAAGGAAGAAAAAATGAAGGAAATGTTATGAAAAGGAAGAAAAATGAAAGAAATGTTATAAAAAGGAAGAAAAAATGAAGAAAATGATATAAAAAGGAAGATAAAATGGAGGAAATGTTATAAAAAGGAAGAAAAAATGAAAGAAATGTTATAAAAAGGAAGAAAAAATGGAGGAAATGTTATAAAAAGGAAGAAAAAATGGAGGAAATGTTATAAAAGGAAGAAAATGGAGGAAATGTTATAAAAGGAAGAAAATGGAGGAAATGTATGAAAAGGAAGAAAAAATGGAGGAAATGTTATGAAAAGGAAGAAAAAATGAAGGAAATGTTATAAAAAGGAAGAAAAAATGGAGGAAATGTTATAAAAAGGAAGAAAAAATGAAGGAAATGTTATGAAAAGGAAGAAAAAATGGAGGAAATGTTATAAAAAGGAAGAAAAAATGAAGGAAATGTTATTAAAAGGAAGAAAAAATGAAGAAAATGTTATAAAAAGGAAGAAAAAATGGAGGAAATGTTATGAAAAGGAAGAAAAAATGGAGGAAATGTTATAAAAAGGAAGAAAAAATGAAGGAAATGTTATAAAAAGGAAGAAAAAATGGAGGAAATGTTATGAAAAGGAAGAAAAAATGAAGGAAATGTTATAAAAAGGAAGAAAAAATGGAGGAAATGTTATGAAAAGGAAGAAAAAATGAAGAAAATGTTATAAAAAGGAAGAAAAAAATGGAGGAAATGTTATAAAAAGGAAGAAAAAATGGAGGAAATGTTATAAAAAGGAAGAAAAAATGGAGGAAATGTTATGAAAAGGAAGAAAAAATGGAGGAAATGTTATGAAAAGGAAGAAAAAATGAAGGAAATGTTATAAAAAGGAAGAAAAAATGAAGAAAATGTTATAAAAAGGAAGAAAAAATGGAGGAAATGTTATGAAAAGGAAGAAAAAATGGAGGAAATGTTATGAAAAGGAAGAAAAAATGAAGGAAATGTTATAAAAAGGAAGAAAAAATGGAGGAAATGTTATGAAAAGGAAGAAAAAATGGAGGAAATGTTATGAAAAGGAAGAAAAAATGAAGGAAATGTTATAAAAAGGAAGAAAAAATGGAGGAAACAAGCAGAAAAGGAAGAAAAATGAAGAAAATGTTATAAAAAGGAAGAAAAAAATGGAGGAAATGTTATAAAAAGGAAGAAAAAATGGAGGAAATGTTATAAAAAGGAAGAAAAAATGGAGGAAATGTTATGAAAAGGAAGAAAAAATGGAGGAAATGTTATAAAAAGGAAGAAAAAATGAAGGAAATGTTATAAAAAGGAAGAAAAAAATGGAAGAATATATATAAATCACTAAGGAAAAAAAAGTAGGAGGTTATATATGTATGTGTGTGTATCTAAGTATGTAGGAGTAAAAGAGGAAGAGGAGGAGGAGGAGGAAGAAGAGGAGGAGGGGAAAATGTCATTGAGATAACCATTTGTCTTGTTTGGAAGTTAAACAAACAGATAAAGAAACAAACACAACCACTAGACAAACATCGAGAGAGAGAGAGAGAGAGAGAGAGAGAGAGAGAGAGAGAGAGAGAGAGAGAGAGAGAGAGAGAGAGAGAGAGAGAGAGAGAGAGAGAGAGAGAGAGAGAGAGAGAGAGAGAGAGAGAGAGATTATCCTCTATTCAAACAAACACTTGGAATTGTTTGCAAGGACACACACACACACACACACACACACACACACACACACACACACACGATCTTGTCACGAGGGTAAACAGTGGAAACAAAAACAAATCAAACAGATACAATATAGACAAAGGAAACTCAAACTGAATAAATATTGAAGGAAAATAAATCATTCAAGAAAATAAGAATGAAAAGAAAGAAAACTGAATAGACACAGATATAGATAGATAGATAGATAGATAGATAGATAGGGAGACATAAATATAAGGCAAATATTTAGAGAGGTAGAAATATATAGATAGATAAATAAAGAGAAAGAAAACAAATATAAGAAAGAAAGAAAGAAAAGAAAGAAAAAGGATACAATTCCCCTCATGACTCACAAACAATAACAAACTAACGAACGAATAAACAAGTAAACAAACAAACACAAAGAGAGAGAGACAGACAGAGACAGAGAGAGAGAGAGAGAGAGAGAGAGAGAGAGAGAGAGAGAGAGAGAGAGAGAGAGAGAGAGAGAGAGAGAGAGAGAGAGAGAGAGAGAGAGACTGGGAAAGGTCATTGAAGAGGGGAAAAAATTAAAGGGAGAGAAAAGGAGAGGTGAGGTAGAAAATAAGGGAGAGGGGCGAGGGGAGAAAGGGAAAAAAAATGGCGGGAAAAAAGTAAAAAATAGTAAAATCAGGCAAAGCAAAAAGGAAAAAAAGAATTATAAAAGAATAGAAAAGGTGGGAATCAATCAAAGGTAAGAAAAGGTAATATACTCGTAAAGTAATTACAAACAGGTATAAAAGATGAGGCAAGGCTAAGGTAAGGTAAGGTAAGGTAAGGTAAGGTAAGGATATTTAAGTAAGGTAAGGTAAGGAAATTTAAGTAAGGTAAGGTAAGGTAAGGTAAGGTAAGGTAAGGTAAGGATATTTAAGTAAGGTAAGGTAAGGTAAGGAAATTTAAGTAAGGTAAGGTAAGGTAAGGTAAGGTAAGGTAAGGTAAGGTAAGGTAAGGTAAGGTAAGGTAAGGTAAGGTAAGGTAAGGATATTTAAGTAAGGTAAGGTAAGGTAAGGAAATTTAAGTAAGGTAAGGTAAGGTAAGGTAAGGTAAGGTAAGGTAAGGCAAGGCAAGGTAAGGTAAGGTAAGGTTAGGTAAGGCAAGGTAAGGTAAGGTAAGGTAAGGCAAGGCAAGGTAAGGTAAGGTAAAGTTAAGGTAAGATAACGTAACACAAGATAAAGTATGGGAAAGGAAAGGAAAGGAAGATAAGGTAAAGTAAGGTAAGGTAAGATTTGGTAAGGTAAAAAAAAAAAATAACAAAACAATAAAAACGGAAAGACAAAGCCGAGAGGCAACAGGTAAAACAAGGTAAACTAACAACGGGATAACAGGTAAATCAAGGTAAATCGAAGCAAGGTAAACTAAAGACAGGAAAAAAATACCAATAAAGGTCAACGCCATAGGTAAGAACAGGTAGGCCAAGGCAAGTAGCAAGGGTATCTCAGGTGTGGGGAAGGGCATTACAGGTGAAGCCAGGTGAGGTAAGATGTACGCTGCTAATCCGACGTGAAATTAACAGGTAACGGTGTTGACCTGACCAGTGGGAAGCGGGGGTGGGTCACGCAGCGAGGAGTTGGAGGTCAGGGG